>NC_039363.1:125378-145187 GCF_003573695.1 Papaver somniferum
AAAAAAAAAAAAAAAAAAAAATGAATTGATTCAAGAAAACAGGAAGAAAAAAAATTACCGGAAAGTTGGACAGAAAATCAGAACATACCGGAAAAGAGAGACCTGAACTAAGGTACTGGGCCACCACATGTGAGCAGGCTCCACCACATATTTTCTTAGGAGTCCAGCCCAACCATATCCTAAAACCTGCACCACCACCACATGCGCATGTTAGTATATACCCACCAAAACATCAACAATAAACTAAAAAATCAGACGAAAACTAAGAAAAATACAAGAAACCCTCGATTTCTTTTTCATCTAATCGTACTCAACTCAAAATAATTTAACAAACAAAACAAAAAAAAAAAAACCCAGAAAAATTTCAACCACAATGGAAGAAAATACAGGTAGGCGCACGTTAACAAATCCAAAAACAGAGAGACAAAGAAACAGAGGAATCAAACCTGAGTAGTGATAATGAGCAACCAACCAGCAAGAAAAGATATATTTCTGTGATAGAAAGCTTTAATAATGGTAACAATCCCAACAGCATAAGCAGAACCACTCCCAAAAGCGCTCCCAGCATTAGCAAATATCGAAATCAAAACATGTTCTTTCATATTAAACGGACCAGGATTCAATGAGAAATCTCTAGAACCAAAACCAGGTATATGAAACTTAGTCTCTGGTATTATTCTAGCCATGAAATGACCAATCGGAAGTACAGCAACCTGAACTGTGATCTGGGTTATTATTAACGGTTCAGTTCTATAAGCAAAGAATTGATTGAGAAACGATAACAAACCACATGAGAGTATGCCTAAGAACCACATTCTAAATGTCCATACTGGAAGTGTATGATCATCTGTATTCGTTACTGTTAATCTAACTTCTTCAATCGGTGATACTTCATCTTCATCTACACCTTCTTCTTTATCTGGTTTTGGGTATGATTCTATATCTAATGTTCCCATTTTCTTCTTCTTCTCCTTCTCCTTCTCCTTCTTCTTCTTCTTCTTCTTCTTCTTCTTCTTCTTCTTCTTCTTCTTCTTCACAGAGAAAATGAGAGAGTTTTGGTTGTTTTGTTTTCTTGGTGTGGTACTGATACTAACACCACCACCACCACCACCTTTTTATATTACCGAATTTTCTTTTTTTTAAGACAATTCTTTTGTAAACGTATTTTGTTTGATTCTTATGTCCCCTGTGAATTTGGTCTTTATATTTATGTCCTTTGACTTATGTCAACTGAATTTGACCATTGACAACGGAGGGAACCTAGAAGTAGTGGTGAAAATGTTGAGTTTGGTAGCTCGAGAAGTAGATTAAGAAGTTTGAGTTTTGGAATCAAGGATGTGGTGAAACATAGAAACTGAGACATTTGTTTGAGAATCTTATGCTTGGACCTGAATGAAAATAGCTTAAAAAGACAAAACAAAAATATGCATGACCCTGAAATCTATAATTTTGACAACCATACCGACTATATTTTGTGTGTATCTACTGAATATATGTTTTTTACAGCATATAAACAGATTGTCTGATGATTTTATCAATTTACTATGGTACGTCGGTGATATGCATGGGAATTATCATAGTTCATCTGCAAGTTGTGGCTGTTGATCAAAAAAGAAATTGTCAAGTACTAGGGGGTAAGTCTTGAATTACCTGAACTTTTTCTGCAAATTGTAAGTTTGGAGTTGGTGAAGGAAAACCACACTGGAATCCCATTGGTTGTTCATAAATAGCAACTGCTCACACACACCCGTGTTACTTACTAACTTTACAACTTATTTACCACTGTATGCATGTATTTTTGTATGAATGTAACCTTAAAATAGGTTTCATTCATTTCCCATGATCCATCTTGAGAAAGTTTAGGTTGTCTTCTTTCCTTTTGGAAAACGAAAAATTCAATTTTGAATTTCAGTTATACATATGACCATCGGAATATAATTTGGTTCGTTAGGCGGGTACGGATCCAGGAAGGATAATTTTCTTTCAAAGGTCCGGGCTAGAAGTCTTGGTCGAGTAGTAATTTCTTTTTCTTTTTTGGCTTGTGGACCGGAAAAACTACCCGAGCTATAGCCCCTTTAGCCCAGCTGTAGGTTCATCCTGTCGTTAGGGAAAAGATCCCGGCAGAATGGAGTGTAAAGTTTAACAGTCGCTAGCACACTGATTCAAGGATATAGGCGGTTTCATACTTTGATGGAGTGTGTCTACTTCAATTATAACCATGACTACTGATTAAGACGGTAAAATTTGGAGTCTAGAGATTCCATTGATGCATGGTTTTACCAAGCAATTATACATGGTTCTTGTTTTGTTGATGGTGTGTCTACTTCACGTGCTACTCGATGTGGTATATTTTAATACTCTTGTAGTTGCAAGTTTCCACACAACCACATTCCACTATAACTATAATCAATATTAGATAATCATTAAATTTTTCATTGATTATCAAGATTTAAGTCGGTTTACAAGATGTATACGAGTATTACAACAATCTTACTAGCTCCTAAATTTACTTTCTCTCTCCTGATTTCTTATCTAACACTCACTCCAAGAATCTCCCTCAAGTAATAACCTCTCCTCTTTATATAGGTGTTTACATAGTGGATGACAGCTAAGAGATCTTTTATTTTCGGAATCTCAATGCGATACACTCGCTCATGTACAATCACTCGTTCTCGCACAGACCATACTTCGCACAAATCTCCACACTTTACTCGTGACTTTGCTGACATCATCCGGTGCGTCATCTCAACCTTGCTGTGTGCGATCTCCCTCGTTTAATTTATATAGTCTTCAGTTTGCATACATTCCTCGTTTAAAAATTATCAACATTTTTGGCGCTAGAAACAGTTTTGGGTGATAAATCCTGTTAGAAAGTTTACAAAATCTTGAAAAAAAGGTAGATTTGAAGATTTAAGAAAAATTAAGAAAGAACAATAAAGAATCTATGGAAAAAGCAAGAATCGTAACAATACAAAGAAGAGGTAGAGATATGCAGTGTAATTCTATAATCAAAGAATCAATCTCTGATGCGGATTTTCAAGCGGGAATAACTGGAAGGATTCGTAAGCGAAATCACGAAGGAAAGAAGGTGGAAACGGTAGAAAAGGAGTCTCCATTAAAAGAATGGGAAAAATTGGAGATTACATTTGCAACAGATGAAATTCCAGAAGAAAATCTAAACCAAATAAATCCATTAGTAATCACAGTTACAGATGAACGAGGAAAAAATATAGCGATCAAAAAGAAATCAGAGAAATGTATGATTGATAGAAATCTGATAGATACAGGAAGCGGAGTTGATATCTTATTTTATCGCACATTCAAAGCAATGGGGTACGAAGATGCAGAGATGACATGTCCGACTTATAGTATACATGGATTCAATAAAGCAGTCACAAAACCAAAAGGGGAAATTGTGATGCGAATATTACTGGGAGAAATAGAAACAAAGATAACACTATGTGTGATTGATATAGAATCACCATACAACATGTTATTAGGAAGGCCATGGGTGCATACGATAAAGGTTGTAGCATGAACATTGCATCAATGCATCAGATTCCCAATTCCAAGTTGTATAGGTGAAATTAAAGGAGATGTCATGCGTACGAAGATTTGCAATCGCACAGATGTACGAAATTATGATGGAAGAGGAAAAAAGCGAAAGGACGATGGAGAAAAAAAAAAGAACTAAAAAGGAGGATGAGCTTCAGACATATATGATCAGAGCGAAGGAGGGAAACGGAATACCAAGTGAAGTACCAGTGAAGGAAGGTGAACAGATTAAAGAAATTAAAGGACCAACACCAATGGGAGAACCAAAATAAAACTTTACTGCAGTTGAACCAACGAAAGAGATAAACGTTGGATCCGAAGACAAGCCAAAGATATTAATAATAGGAACTAAAATGGATAAAGAAGAAGAAGAAAAAACGATAAATATCTTGCGATAATATAACGCTATCTTCGCATGGAGTATGGAAGAAATGCCAGGAATAGATCTGTCTGTTGCATGCCATAAATTGGACATTAATAAGAATGTAAAGTCGTTCAAACAAAGAATACAGAATATTGCAATTAATTATCATCCTAAAATAAAAGTGGAGTTGCAGAAGATGCTGGATGCATGAATTATAAGGCCAGGAAAATATCCAGAATGGATAGCAAACATGGTAGTCGTACCAAAAAATAATAAAGGGATAAGGATCTGCATAGACTTCACCGATTTAAATAAAGCGTGTCCTAAAGACAGTTTTCCTTTACCAGATATCCCTCAAATGGTAGAATCGGCATCGGTAAATGGTAGAGTCTCGATGATGGATGGGTATAAAGGCTATAATCAAATCCCTTTGGCTGAAGAAGATCAAGAACATACTGCTTTAAAATACCGTTTGGATTGAAGAATGCGGGTGCAACGTATCAAAGAATGGTAGAGAAAGTATTTGAAAAGTGGATACATAAAACATTAGAGGTCTATGTAGATGACATACTAATTAAGATTAAAGAGACGAAGGATCATGTTGACGATTTGCGAGAAATATTTGAACAGATGCGAAAATTCAATATCAAAGTGAATCCAGAAAAATGTGTCTTTGGTATATCATCAGGAAAATTTTGGGTTACATAGTATCCAAAAAAGGAATAGAAGTTGATCCAAAAAAAGTACATGGAGTTAGAGATATGCCACCCCCTGCAACGGTGAAAGATGTTCAAAAATTAAATGGATTGATAGCATCGTTGGGAAGGTTTATCTCGCGTTCTTTGGATAAGCGTAAACACTTTTTCAACATATTAAAGAAGGGAACCAAATTTTAGTGGACGGAAGAATGTGATAAAGCATTACAAAGCATAAAAAATTACTTGGTGAATTTATCTATTATGCAAAAGGTGAAGCCAAGAGAGAAATTGTTACTCTATTTAGCATCAACATCTCATGCATTAAGTGCAGTATTGTTACGTTCGGATGAAGGAATAGAAAAACCAATATATTATATAAGCAAAACATACAGCTCAGCAGAGAAAAATTATTAAAAAATTGAAAAATTAATTCTTGCACTGGTGTATGCATCATTCAAGCTTCGCATTTATTTCCAAGCTCATAAGATAAAGGTATTAACAAGAGTACCAATTGAAGCCACAATGAAGAATTCAAAAATATCAGGGAGAGTTGAAAGATGGAATACACAATTTGGAAACTATGAAATTGGTTATGAAATTTTATCTTCACCAAAATCTCAAGTTATCGCAGAGTTTCCAATAGAAGAAGATGAATATGTAGAAGATATAATGGAAGTGGATGAGGAACATAGGAATCCTAAAGACTTATTAACTGGTCGAAATCCAAATATATGGGAGATATTAGTCGATGGATCATCCAATGGAGAAGGGAATGGAATTGGTATTGTATTCATTTCACCAACATGAGCACGAATGGCTTACTCATTCAGGTTGGAATTCACATCCACAAATAATGAAACTGAATATGAAACAGTTGTGCATGCACTCAAACTAGCCATTGAAATGAAGATAGAAGATGCGCGAATAACTAATGATTCCCAGTTGGTAATTCGTTAGATAGAAGGTACATATAGTACAAATGAACTATCTTTACAAAAATACAGGAAGCTGGTTATGGAGTTAGCAGTCGAATTCCAAAAATAAGATAGAGACATATAAGCAGAAAGGACAATAGACTCGCATATGCATTGGCTTTCATACCATCCCTGTTAGTAGATCCGGTTGCAAGGGACATCAAAATACAAAAACTTCTCTTACCATCTATAGTAAAAGTTAAAGAAAAACAAACAGATGTGATGCTAGTAGAAGATACGGAGGAGGAAAATGTGAGTGAAGATAAGGATTGGAGAACTGAGATCCATTTGTATTTAGAAAAAGGATAAGTACCAAGAAAAAGGTTAGAAGCACATAAATTAAAAAGTCGTGCGACAAATTACGAATTAAGAGACGGTGTGCTTTATATAAGATCATTTCTTGGACCTTCGCTCAGAAGTCTTACGCGAAAAGAAGGTATGGAAATCTTAAAGGCATTACACTATGGAGATGCTGGCAATCATAGTGGAGGAAGGTCACTCGCATACAAAGCAAATATTCAAGGATACTATTGGACGTACATGTATGAAGACACAAAATAAGTCTCAAGACGATGCAAATAATGTCATCTCATGGCAAAAAGATACATGCATCCGGAGCAATGTTAAATACATCAACAAACGTATGGCCCTTTGGAAAATGGGGAATAAACATTGTTAGACCGTTCATACCAGGATCGGGATAAAAGAGATACTTAATCGTCGCAACATATTACTTCACAAAGTGGGTAGAGGTAAAGGCGGTTCAATATATTCGAGACAAGGACATATTCACATTCATTTTTGAAAATATTATATGCATATTTGGCATTCCTGCACAGCTGGTATCTAATAACGGGAAACAATTTGAGAGCGAAAATATAGAAATGTTGCTTAATGTGTTCAAAATTCAAAGTGAAAAATCTACTCCTTTATACCCACAAAGCAACAGACAAGTAGAGGCAACAAAAAAAAAACGATCGCAGAAACTTTGAAGAAGAAATTAGATGGGCATAATAAAGGGTGGTGCGAACAAGTGCATAATGTAGCATGGGCTTACAGAACAACAAGGAAGGAAGCAACAGGAATGTCACCTTTCTGTTTGACATATAGGGTGGAGGCAGTGTTACCAACAGAAGTCATTATTCCTACCACAAAGAAAGAAGCCTGGGAGAAGAATCTAAGCGCATATCTTATTTTAACAAAACTGGATGATCTAGAAGAAACGAGAAAAATGTCTCTTTACAAAATATGGAAAACTATCAAAGAAGACTAGCCCGAGAATACAACAAGCGTGTTAAAATAAGAGAGTTTCTCCAGGTGAATTAGTGTTACGCGAAATTCCAATTTACCAGAAAGGAGGAGATGGGAAGTTAGAAAAGAAGTGGGATGGACCTTATATAATAAAACAGATAGTTGGAAATGGAGCTTATCAGTTAATGGATCCAGAGGGAAGAGATACAGGTCGTAAACTAGATCTACCTTGTAATAGGCTATACTTAAAGAAGTATTATCCATAGAAGCTTGCGAAATAGATCGCACAGATACAAAGTTAAGCAAGGATGTAACATCAAATCTAATAAATGAATGCGCATATTTCATTCAAAATTAAGAAATTTTTCTTAAAAGCAAAATAAGACCTTGATATAAGGCAACAAAAATAACATTTATTATCAGATAGACTAGGAATCCGATTGTGGCATGCAACCTAGTTCGCATATATGCAAGAGGAAAAAGAATATATAAAAATAAGACCTATCGCACGTCATAGTCGGAGAAACCTAGAAAGCATGACTGAAGGGAAAGCAACACCGACCCTGGAACTTGAGTTGTGGAGATTTGGGGTGAAAATAAACGAAAATGCCCATCCGATAGAGATACCTTAAATTTTCAGTCTAAGATAATAATCTTAGATTGAGAGACTAAGGTGAGAAAGTCTCTCCCAAGGAGTCCAGAAACTCGATCAGGGTGCCGAGGTACCCGGTTGAGTCAAGAGGGCCCGGGGCGTCTGGAGCGTACCTTGACACTCTTTGACAAGTCCTGACTATGATGCACTCGGTCCGAAGATACTCCACCTAGGGTGCAGTCTCGCAACCATAAACCTCATTGGTAGTGTATGCAAGACTGCAAAATCAACTGGTTGTTGAATTACCGGATGGGAAGAGCCATAACCTTAACCCGGTAGAGGTAAGCTTCCTTGAAGGGGAAATCAGATGGGAAGATAAGGACGACACCCTCCATTAGAGAGATGAATTGTGTCAAAATATGTAAATGTCATGAGACTTTTTACTCACGGGAGTATTAAGACTTGTCATATTTATGCGATAAAACCTGAAGAGGTAATAATACAAGAAAAAGATAAGACGGGATTAATGGGTCGATACATTGCAGTGCAAAGACTACCTGCGATCTTATCGCACAGAAATAAGGCAGGCTAAGACCTTTACATAGGAAGGAAAAATAAGACCTCATAAGTAAAATTATATAAGTTAATTATCGTTTTGCAGGTAATTCAAAGACATAATACTGCATACTTGTTTCATACAAGAAATATAATAAGAGGCAAGTATGGGAATTAAAGTAACGAAATATTATCTTTCTTGTAACGAACAAGTTTAAAAAATAAGTACATAGAAACAAATAAGGGAAATATGGATGAAAAAGAAAATTAATAATGCTCAACAGTGACATTTTTCTCAACCAAGGACTTTTCAGCATCCATATTGAGCCTATGATCCTCAATGTCAGCATCCGTTTCGCTCACAGGCTTGTCCTTCTCAAGATGATCTTCTTCACCCTCTTGCTCCCTTTCATCATCACTCACAAAGTCATAATCACTGTCTTCTTCGGGATATTCTTCATCTCCGCCTATGGTAAGAGAAAGGAGCTTTACTGCAGGAAGAGAGTTGCTTAGAAGAATTCCATTGATTACAGATTGAGAATTGGCATGAGCCTTGCGAATAGCTCCTCTTTCAAGGTTTCTAGCATTGATCTCCAAAAAAAATTGTTGATATGCGAGTCTTCTTCGCGCTCTCCAGGTTCGTACATTCTTTGCGAGCCTTGGATAAATCAGATCTCAATTGGGTAACAGTGGATTGATGCAATATTTCAGAATCTGCGAAGAGTAATAAACAATATTAAATAAAAAATCTACATCAACAAGATGCGAAAAAATGACTAAAGAATAATGAGGCACTCAACTATAGCTGACTACCTTCGCCGAAGTTAGAAAGAGAAAGGGTATTATCCTTCATATTTTCCATAGTCTTGTCAAACTCATCACCAACTGAACCACGAATACGGGATCGAGTCTTCTTTTCGTCAGCATAGAGAGACTTATTATTTTTCTTAAGACATCGTGGGAATGCTTTAGATGATCATATTGTTCTTGAAGCTGATTCTTCTTCACAGTCATATTTATTTTACTTTGGATAATTTTTTTCATTCTGGGACTTTAACTCCTTAAATAATGTTTCATACTGCTCCTTTAACGAGCGAAGAGTTCGCTCTTGGTTCTCGTTTATTTCATGAAGAATTGAATATTGATGCGAAAACATCGCTTCCTTCTTCGATAAAGAACGCTTCTCCTTAGAAAGAATACGATTTTCTTCTGATAAAGTTTCGTGTACCAGATCAGCTTCGCATGACAATTTAGAAAAGTGGGATATTTGACTATTTAATTCTTCCATTTCTTGAATGAGAAGATTATTTTTATGGGTTAAATTGTTAATCTGATCAAGTGAATATGAATGATCGTTAGGCAATTGATCTAGTTGAGTCTGCAATTTCTTGTTATTCACTTGGGTATCCTCAGCAAGATACTGAAAGTTATATCTTTCCCATATTCGCTTCTGGTTTAAATCTTAATAAATGCATGGAGAAATTTTAAAAAATGTGGATAGGGGAAGAAATGTATAATAAAGTACAACAAGAAATTTGGATATGATGATAAATACCTCTAAGATTTCGATTTTCACTACGAAGATTCTCGGCATCAACATTCGCAACTTCGAGGTCTACTCTCAACTTTTGCACTTCCGGGAGTTCCCCTTTTAGTCTAGTGACTTCCTTTTCTAATGAAGCATTCTGTTGCGAAAGTTCCAGCTGGGAACAACTATATTCAAAATGCCCTTCAGCTAAAATCATGCGACGATGAGAGTCCTAAAGAAGAAAGAAGATAAATTTAAGAGATTAAGAAGTCATAACTAAAATAACATGAAAGAAGATAAAGTTAATATATGAGAGATAGATACCAAGACATCTAGAGCAACGTGGAAACTAGGATGAATTTGAGATAGGATCTCATTCTTTGTAGCTCTATCAGAAGGGAATTCGCACATAAGCTTACTCAAAGCTGAATATATGCTTAGTTTGCAAGGATCATTAGTTAAAGATTGAGCACAATTGATAATATCAGATATAGCTTGAGAAGCAGACTTCACACTATCTAAAGCTTTCTTACTCAGAAAAAGGGAATTTAGTAAAAAAGGAGAAGATGAAGAAGAAGGAATAGACATAGAAGGGGAAGGCATGAAGAAATCTGTAGGGATAGACAAATCAGCAGGGTTTGGTTGAGAATAGATATTGATGAGCGAAGAAGAAGTTTGATCCATATTCAATACATTCGCAGAGGCAATAGTAGAAGCACTTTTTACCCCTTGATCAGCAGCAGGTTCTTTTTCAGGAAAAAGTTCTTCAAAAGTAACAGAAGCATTCACATCAGAAGCTTGAACTAGAGAAATAAAAATATTTTCTTTAGGAGTTTGAGTTGTTACAGGGGTAACAGGAGAATTTGTGTGCAAAGGTTGAACTGTTTTTATAGGGGTGACATCTCCGACATTAAAATCAAGAATAGAGAGGTTCGACTTAATAACAATAAGCTTGCGAGATTTCTTAGTTTTAGGTCCTTTGGCATCACCCATCTCAGAATTGGAAGTCTGCAAAAACAAAAATAGATAAGAAATAGAGACAACAATATTGTTCTAAAAAAATTGGGTATTTCTTACTTCTTTGTTATGCGAAGCCTTCCTCTTATGCGATTCTTTAATCTCGACACCAGAAGAAGATTTAGAGGTTATTCTAAGAGCACCTAGAGAAAAAAATTTCCTGCAATAGTATAGGAATTGGGTTAGCCAAAAGTAACAGCTGTAATCAATAAATCATGATAGAAGAAAACAAACTTTGATTCGGGATTCATAGTAGCAGGTAGCAGAAATAAAACAGCAGCAGCAAAAAGGAACATCAACGGCAAGGGAGAGAATAGAAGAAAAATGTAGACGATGAAAGATGAAGGAAATGATTATTTTCCACGAAGAATCAATAAATAGGTAAAAAAATATGACCAGTTGCAAACGGTTGAACCAGTTAAAAGGAAGAAAATCAATACGTGTAAATAGATAAACTTGGATTCCGGAAAATTGTCGGAAAAGTAAAATGTGAAAAGACAAGCATATGCGATAATATAAGTGGAAGTGTCTCATATCGCTCACTATGTAGAATAAGCGAAATGAGAAGAGGCAAAATGTAGTAGTGAGATGTCGCACATGTTAGTAAGTATGCGAAGTGAAGACTATATAACTTAAACGAGGGAGATCGCACACATCAAGATTGAGATGACACACCGGATGATGTCAGCAAAGTTATGAGTAAAGTGTGGAGATTTGTGCGAAGTATGGTCTGTGCGAGAACGAGTGATTGTACATGAGCGAGTGTATCGCATAGAGATTCCGAAAATAAAGGATCTCTTAGCTGTCATCCACTATGTAAACACCTATATAAAGAGGAGAGGTTATTACTTCAAGGAGATTCTTGGAGTGAGTGTTAGATAAGAAATCAGGAGAGAGAAATTAAATCTAGAAACAAGTAAGATTGTTGTAATATTTGTATACATCTTGTAAAACGACTTAAGTCTTGATAATTAATAAAGAGTTTAATGATTGCCTAATATTGACTATAGTCATAGTGAAATGTAGTTGTGAGGAAACGTGCAAGTACAACTCCCAGATGCAAAAGCCTGCTGTCATCACAACTCCAGTTCTGAAATTATAAATGCGAAAATGGTTTGGGAAGTGGAACATGCAAGTGCATGATCCCATTGGATAACTTATTGGCTTCAATATACAAAGTATACAAACATTTTATATAATTTTTTGTGCCGAGCCAAACTGACTAGAATAATTTACTACACACTGACCTCACGTTACAGTTCTGTTAAGCCACCCTTAACCATCAATTCAAGGTGATTGATTGATTGATTATCATATGATGATGGGCATAGATGCTTAAAAAGAGTGGTTGTCCCTATTCGTTTTGAATCTTTTGTTCTTTTTGTAGAAAATCTGCATGTTCCAATAAAAAATTTATCCCCAATTTTCAAACTCAACGTTTATCACTCAAAGTTCAAACTTTCTTTTTCTTTTTCAAACTATACATAAGATTATTGAATCACAAGGTATGCCTAAGAATCCGCATGAGAATCTGGATTGTGCACCATCAATTTGATAATGATTATTCAGTACTGAGAAGCATATATATTGGCGTCGATCAGAATTTCTTCTTAATAAAAAACAAGTGACAATCATAATGCCACCCATTTCAAGGCAATGAATTTACTTGACTTGAGTGGATATTAATTCACTGATATCGCAATGAAGTTCAAAGAAAGTTGTCAATGATGATACTTATGTCGGTATCACAATGTGATGAACACAAAGGAGATCGAGGAGGAGGAGCTCGTTTGGGAAACAGATAAAGAAGTATGAGTTTTGGAAATAAAACAAACTATCTCTGTTTCAAAAAGATACGCAATGAATTCATATGAGAACAGCCTATCTTTCTGAAACAAACGGCGTAAGGATTAGCAGTTTAGAACATTTGTTGCCAATCTAATGCTTGTTACCTAACTGAAAATTTTAAAGTAGCCGCAAAGAGTAGATACAAAATGTACACCGAATAGTTTAGTAATTATACCGACTATATTTCTACAATTTCAAGTGCACTGTGAGTGCAAGTTGCGTACACAGAGGTGTTTGATCAAAGATGTCAAAGTAACGTTAAAAATAGGTAATTCTTCCATCTTGAGAAAGTTTTTTTGAGTTTAGGTTGTGGGTGGGAGTATGTATGCTTAATCTGCTGATCCCTTGGCTAGCTATATGACTGTGTTTGGGCCTTTGGGGTAAACACCCTTATCCTATTTTCTTTATCATTCTTTTTTTTTCCCAGTTGGATTGCACTGACTTGTGAGATTCATATAGCTGTCAGAAACTGACCTCATAATTTAAGGTGCGTGAACTGATTTGATTTTAAAGCAACCATCAATTGTAGTAGTACTTATTTTAAAATTTTCTTCCCATGCTTTAATGAGTTCTGTTCACACCGTTGCAAGAAATTTGACTTTAAAATAATCCAGTTGACTGACTGATTGATTATCACAAGATGATGCATGAGGATGCTTGGACCACCTCCACCAGCAGCCCACCACCACTTGAATCTACCGACTTGACTAGCTGACAAGAAGAATGTTAGCTGATCAATGAAGCTATTGTATAGGAACAGTGTCTGTAATTGGGTGTAAAAGAGTGAGTAAAAACGATCAATTTGGTTAGTCCAAACCTAGGCCATTAGGTGTATACAAACTAAATTTTAGATTTAGGAATTACAACTATTTTGAAAATGACAAAGCCGCGCACGGTACGACAATGGCTGCTGAATGTTGGACCGCATTTGATAAGGATCACTAATAAATTATTAGCGTTCATTTATAATCACTAATAAATGAATTTGCTTGGCTTAAGTGGATAGTTTCGTCAATCGTAGTGTCAAAATTTCAGTGTGGCTACAGAGGAAAGGATGAGGAGGCCAACTAGCTATCACTGTTTTTGGTATTAGGTTCCAACGTAGTGATATGTCTAGGTACCATTAAAATCTCTCATTTAAGTCTGTTGTTATATCACATTGACTGCACATTATTAAGATGCGTCTCTTGTTTAACCTTTGATGAATTGAACAATTTATCAATAATAATTGCAAATACAAGAGAAAAAATCGTGTGGCAGTCGTTCAATGATTCTAGCATTCAAATAGATAAAAACGGAAATGAGCCTTAGTGTTTGTGTCTCTGGTGTAAACTTCGGGAATATCTCTCCGTACACCAAGAGTTAAGAGTTATAAGCTTTTGCCCAGACTATCAAAAGTTGCATTTTGTAGAGTTAATTTACTCTACTTGTAAAGTTGCATTTTGCTCTTTTTTAATCAAAACAGAATAATATCAAAAGTTCTTGTTGAAAAACCTTCTCTACTTGATAAGACTGATTGTGGGATTATATTTTGGATTAGCATCAACTTAAAGTTAGTTAATTAATAGAATTTCTTGCTTACACTTTAAACCAAATATATATCCATACAGAAACCAATATCTACGTGTGCAATTATTATATGGGGTACGTGACTTCATTCATTGGATTCCATTCAAGTGCTAGTGATGATTTGCATCCCACTCTTAATGCATATAGACCACTTGTTATTCAGATTCCATCTCAATCTTGAATCTTTTTCTTGAAAAGGAGTTTTTAGGTGGATTTGAGTGGGAACATTAATAATATATTAGGCCCTGAAATTTAGTCAAAAATAGCAATTATTCTTTGATTTCAGAGTGACACTGATGCAATGACTGATATCTAGTTCAAATTGAATTATCCAGAAACAACAAGCTGGACCACTTGTTATTTGGATTCCATCTCAAGTTGTTCTCTATATGTGTCTGAAAGAAAATGGTGCATCTAGTCCACAATCACATCCCCAGACTCACCTGTAAATATGGTGGTAAAACTTAGGTCGACGATACCAGCAACATGAGTGCAGAGAATTTAACCCGGTTTCCTAAAACCAAAATGTTGGAGAGCCCAAAACCATGCTAAATATAATGGGCTTGTTTTGGTATAAAAACAAAATCCTTAAAACTTGGGCCACACAATGCTGCAATGACTAGTATAATCAGGTGACTAATGTTGCCAATGCCAATCTAGCCTAATGACTGGTATAATCAGGTGATATCACATACAAAATGAACCCTGATTTTGGGCATACCTAAATCTTTCTGGGCATACAAAACAATAGTCCCATCTTGGGTGATCTTATAAGGGGTATTCTATGTGTAGTTCAATTACCCATATACTCTTAATACAAAAATTTTAAATCAGTTTTCTAAAAAATCTTCTTCTTCCTCCTCCTCTAGCCGAACACTTCCCCCTCTTGCAAAAAAAAATTCATCATCGTGATTAATTGTCGATTCGTAAAAATTTGATCGTCGATTAAACTCAACCACATAATGACTCGTACAAAGAAAAGCAGGGACTAGGCAAACCAAATCGTCTTCGAATCTATCAATTGAAGAAGAAGAACCAATTGAAGATGAAGGTGTAGAAACTGAAAATCAACCACCAATTGAACCAGAAATTGAACCAACTGCGTCTCCAACTCCGGAAATGAGGATAAGAAAGTAAGTTTTACAAACCCAATCTCCTATTTGTTGTTTTTCAGTTGGGTTCGGCTCAAAATTGAGTTGCGTTTTTAGCCGAATTGTTCTTCGCAAAAGCTTCCTGTAAGTGTATATGAATAGTTCGGCATGAAATTTCAAGCCGAACCTAGTCACAGATAGAGATGCATAGGGGTTCGGCGTATTCGATAATCATAATATGTGCCGAACCTAGCACATTTACGAGGTTCGGCCATTACGATATTCTCAATATGTGCCGAACCAATAACAATATTTTAACTCAAAAAATAACAAATTGATGTTCGGCTCATAAGATTTTCGAAATATAAGTCGAATCAGTAATTTTTTTTTTTTCCGGGCTATTCAGGATGTTGTTCGGCTTACTATGAAACTTTCATATAAGCCGAACTAGTGTCTAGGAAAAGGGTTGGAATTGAAAATTATAGGTTCGGCGCATGCGGTAAACAGATTCAGTGAACCGACCCGTTCATCAATTGGTAGATTCGGCTCATAGATGTGAGCCGAACCTCAACTTGTTTCGCTGAACCATGATCCAAAAAATCATCTAAACAACCTTTATAATTCTGAAAATTATCTTAATCACTAAACAAAATATTTAATCACTAATCAATATTACTAACACCAATAGGTAAAGGGCAGATTTGCCATTAAAAAAATTTGGATTAAAGGGTAATCTGATTTTGCTATTTCACAACTTTTTGGTTATCAACTTATCACTCCCTAATAATAAGTTGATAAGCAGAAACTTCAACTAATAGAAGGCACGGATTTGCGGTTTTAGACACCATTAAAGAAGGCTCTGTACAGATGATTTTCTTCTTTAGTTACGGTACCGTAAACAAATTACCTTATAATTTGATGAACTGAATGATGCCACTAACCAAAAATAGTTGCCTCTTTTTTTATGTATATGTCTGTCTGGCCTATCAAATATGTTTGCAGGTCGCCTAACAAAGAAAAAAAAAACTAGCAAAAAGAACGTAGATCAACAGAGGGAGTCATAAATCTGTCAAATTGTATTCTGGTTATGGACCATCAACGGATGCCCATAGCATGTCATTTCATTACTCTTTGTGTTAAGATCACACTGAGATATATATAACAATGGAGATGATTGATGGTTTGGAGATGAGAATGGGCAGTGGAGATAATGATACTGGTGATGGTTAAGAAGAAGATGAAGTGTAGGCTATTAACCCACACCTAAAAGAACTCACAGTGTTAATCAACTTCTTGAGATTATCTCATTGCATTCCATAACCTCTTAAATAAGGATTACAAGACGTATCCATATTCCCACAGATCCTAACTACTGACCAGGGACTCAAACTAACCACGTTCACAACTAGTTGAACGAGTAAATACACTAAAGTTATTCTCTACTAACAGACTAAAAGAAACAGAAGCAAGAAAAACTTTGCATGCCTTGCTTTTCGAAGTTTAAAAGAAACATAAGCAAGAAAAACTTTGCATGCGTTGCTTTTCGAAGTTGATTGCAACAGTTCGCTAATGTTGACATCCCTAGTCAGCAAGAAACTAGTGTATCACAAATTTATACAGCGTTTGAGTCCTACAGGGTGCATGCTGACTGAATGTAATGTAAAATCAGGAACATATGGTCAGGAGCTAATACTTGGATATCCTATATGAAGTCATTCTGAGATCTATACCCTATTAAAAGAAAACATTTCATTTATAGAACATATTTCCAGATTTTTGAAGCACCATGAAGAACCTAGAATCAAAAAAAGAGAAGTATTTTTCAAGACCTTCAAGGACTGGGCATTCATTTTGACCTACCAATTGTCCATTCCTTCTGACCTACAAACCCCAACAGTTTTTATTTGGGCAAAGGTTTTAGACGGAAAAAAAAATTCAAGCAGTGGAATTCCAAGAAACCATGCACATTGACAGAACCACGTCTAGACTAATACAAATCAGATACCTTATATGTCCAAAAGTAGCAGTAACATATGAGCATTAACAAGAAACTAATATATCATATGACATAAGCCTATAAAATCCACTAAACAACAGAAAACAGTTTCAAGAAGTTCCAACGAAATATCATTACCATAGTCGCTGCTCTTGCTCTTGGCTTCTAGAACCAGATATTCCGAGGACATGCAAACCACTTTTACTGTTCCACTCGCTTCTTTAATCTGCAAAATCATAACAGCATTGATTCCCCCTGAAATAGGAGATTTAAGAAAGCTAAAAACCATGACAGCAAAAGGAAGATTGAAATAGGAAGTTTCTAATGCCTACATACGACATACATTTGAGGCTGAACATAAGAAAGTAATAAAATATTGAATTGTCAATTTGGTGGAAAGCTGTCGGTACAGGCAGCAAATACATGTTTCTCTTTAGCTGCAACGTGGGTCCCCACGTTGTTATTACTATGTGCACGATTAAAGTATGCATATAAAGCCGCAGCTACAAAAAAGTGATCAGCGGAGGGAATGGGGTTGAAATGAATGAATAATATTAAATCAACAATGAATAGCAGCAGCTACACGAAAAGCGACGTCATTAAACCAGACAATGAATACACAAAGGAAATCAAAATAGAAAGTTCTGATGAATACACACAACATTCAGACATATGAGGCTAAACATAAGAAAATAATAGGGCAAATTAATAAACTGGCCGGCTTCCGTCTATATAATTAATAAACCGGCTAAAAAATTTAAATCTTTTATAAAATGGTCATTCTGTTAGATATAATACCTGGACCCACTAGAATGGTTTACCAAGTTGATTAAGTCAATTTTTCACATCGAAATTACCCGAGTATCCTTCCCAGCCTCATTTCATTTCTTCGCTTCGTTTCTGTCTCTCTCAACTCTAAGAAGTTTTGAGAAGAATAAATGTTCTCCGAGATCTTCAATCCCATCATCATCTCCATTCTCATTTCTTCACTGATTTCATTTACATGATAAAATTGTATTTTTTTTTTTGTTTAATTTTCTGATGAAAGACGAATGGTAATTCTAAGTTTGGGTATTTGATGCTTTAGATGTGAGTGGTGTTAAGTAATCTAAAAAAGAGGAATCTTATAAGTGTAATTGGTTTATGATTAATGGGGTTGGGAGATGATGAAGCCGGAGAAGTAATACTGATAGAATTAGGCTTGAGAGTAATGGGTCTAATTCAAATGAGATGGTAGGTAAAGGGTCAGGAAGTGTGCGAGTAAAGTAAAATGAAAATAAACTGGTAACCACCCAGTGTGACTTAATTGGAGATAACACCAAACGTTGCTTCCATGGTTTGGTGGTCAAATTTGGAGGAGTTAGGACTCGAATTTAGTAACTGGAGATAAACGTTGGGTGCAAAGTGATTTTCCTATTTGGTCCGGCTGTGTATGGCCTTGAAGCCTTGAAACAACTCAGAACTTAAGTCGTTTTCATTGATTTCGGTGATCAGTGGTAACGGCTGGTGAAGCCGTTAGAGATTATGAATGATTAGAATGTATGTTTCAAGAGTTGCTGCATCGAAAGCTATTTATGAATTCGGATTCAGCACTAAAACGAGGAAGGAAATGGTACGACGTTTAGGTCATTTGAGTTTGTTTGGCTGCCGGAAAATCAGTTGGCAACTGTTGATGTTCCCGTCGGTTTACAATGATCAGATGTATGTGTTTAAAATAATACGATATTGAATTGCCAAGTTGGTGGAAAGCTGTAGGCGCATTACAGGCAGAAGAAACACGTTTTGCTTACGCTGCAAAGCGGGTCCCCACATTACTGTTTTCTCGATTCAAGTATGGCAACATGCAACCAAAATGTACAGAGCCATGTACATGTGCAATACCAGAGATGAATGGACAGAAGGGGTTGAAGTGAATTAATAATATTAAATAAACATTGCACTACTCAGGACACAAAATCTAGGTTTTTCTAACAATGAGTTTCCTAACCAATTTTATTTTGGTAACTCAAATGATTCATTATAATTCTAGTAACCCTTATAAAGGGTTAGCAAATTAAGTAATAGATATCATAATTGAGAATTATCTAATAAAAACTAAATAATTATTCAAAGTATGAGATAAATAGTTATACATACCTAACACATTTTACACTAAATCACTCTTACTAATATTCTTGCCCAAAATCCATGTATACCAAAATTCACCCCATCTTTATAACTCTTTGTCATTTTTATTAGTAACACAATTTTACACGGCTAACACAATGGTTTATTTTTGAATTTGAAAAATGTATAAATACAATTTTAAGATTTTATAAATCTTTTGTTTGGAACCAATTTAAATTCTAGAACCTTAGAATAACTTATATCCCGGAACCAAATGATACGGGAACGGAAACCTAACTTAAAGCTATTTCCCAACTCATTTTCCAAAACCACGCCGACACAACCAAAATCCATTATGCTCTGAAGCTAGAGATATCAACTGAGCTCATCGATGGTCGATTTCGGTCTCCCAAAACCTTCATCGACAGTCAATTGAAGGAAATAGAGTACTGAATCTCAATAAATCTTACCTAATTTTGCTAGAAAACTTGCTGTGAGTGACCTAAAAATTGTAACACTGAAGGAAATAAATCTTATTGCTCTAATCGCAGGAAATAGCTCTAAACTTGCTCTGTTTTCGGTCTCCCAAAGCAGTATAGGTTGGTTTCTTTTGTATTTTCTACCTTTTTTTCTTTTTTCTTTTTTTTTTTTTTTTTTTTTTTTTT
>NC_039363.1:145479-175042 GCF_003573695.1 Papaver somniferum
TTGAAGACAGTGATAGCAATCTGGGTTTGTAGTATTAGTTCTCAGATTTCATTCTATGTGAATTAGGTGGAGTCTGAATTATTGTAACATTGAGTTTATAAATTAGATTCACATTAATTAACCTAAACACATGATATTGCCCAAAATGTGTTTGCTTTCAATAACCGATTGATTGAAAATTCATAGGTTAACCGAGCCGGTGTTAGGAGGTAAAGTAATCTTTGAGGTGAATTTGATCTGGTTCTAATTTAAAATAGACTACCACCTCAAATTTATTTTTGCTGCATATTGATGGTAGATGAAATTTGAATACCATGTTTTTGTTCCTAAAAAGATGAAATCTAGTTATGTGCAGCTGATTGCGTAATTCAAGTGCATCTGTATTTTTTGGGTGAGGCTTGAAAGAAGAGTTTTGACTTGAATTTACAATTTTATCTGTAGAGTAGTAGTTAATTAACAAGACCTTGTTACGGTACATACAGTATGTCAGGAATTGAACCTATGAATTGAGTTTGTAAGTTGCGAACTCCTTAATACACCGAAAGACTTATAATAGTTATGAAGGGTTAGCCTAACCTGTATGAAAATTGGCATTCTTGAGAATGATAATGTTATGTTTTTCTGATCTGAGTTTGAGCGTTGAATCCCAAATAATAAAGCTTTAATCTTTTCTGTAAAAAGAGGATGATGAACCAAAAAAAAAGTAATGATTGAATCAGAAGTGAGTGATTTTTTATGGGATTTTGTTGTTTCTCCTTCCTTGTTCTATACATTTTTATGGGATTTTCTGGTTGACACCTGACTTCCCTTTAAAAACAGAAGAGCTCTTGCCATTACTTGACATCAAAATTGATAGAACACTACTTTTGAAATTTGATTATAGGAACTTTTTAGTTGACACTGAATTAAAATATTCATATTAATTTGATCAAAATGATGGAACATTACTGTTGACTTGAGATTGATTACAAGAACTTTTTAGTTGACACTGAACGGAAATATCCATATTAACTTGATCAAAATGATGGAACCTGTGCAAGTTTAATTTCCTTACATATAAGCTTAATTCTCATTATCTCTTAATCAACTATAGTAGCATAATGGACTCACACCGCTGTTTCCTTTTGTTCTCTTTCCCCCCGTTTTGATTTTTGTTCAAGTTAAGCAAAAACTTTATTCTTTCTTCATGGTTGTTATGTGGTGGTCGGCCACGCTTAAACCTGTATGCTTGAGCTTTTTCTATAATATCTTTATTTATCCATAGTGTGTCATGTACCGTATTGTCAATCTTTGGAACCATAAGATGGATCTTTATTTTTTCCTACAGGCACTTGAGGAGGTGGTCATACGAGTACTATCCTCAGTGTTCTGTATTAAGGGCTCTCGAGATTAGGGTTTAACTGGCGCTTGGGTTGGTAAGCCTTATCACTCCTTAGTGTCTTTTCTATGACATCACACTTTCTCGTAATTCTATGCTATTTGAACTCGTCTTAGGATGATATTATTACGTTGTGCTGCACCAAATCGAACGTTTGGGATCAACTAGTTAGTGAATCAGCTCCGTGCTTATTGATGCATGAAATTTGATAGACCTTGAATGGTATTCTGATTTTACTGTTTCACTTCATCTTTAGGAAGTCAGAAATTTGCTGCCATTGGTATTCGGGTATCGCAGTGGATAACTTGCCATGGTCCAGTACTAAAATGTTTCCACAGACCATCGGCACATAGCTGATGCACTAAATAATTCATGAATTCTTATATTCTTACTTACTGCTCGTGATGTTTATCGTCATGCTTTGTGCACCACATTACAGTTCTTACTGTTATGCGTCACTAAATTCCTCTATACACCATGAATTCGGTGTAGCGTCATGGAGCATACCCTTGCTATTACTATATGTATTTCAATATCTATCCTATTGGTTTTGAGTTCAAATGACGACCTCTACAAGGTCGTATTCCGATTCTTGGTCATT
Organism: Papaver somniferum; assembly: GCF_003573695.1. NCBI lineage: Eukaryota > Viridiplantae > Streptophyta > Magnoliopsida > Ranunculales > Papaveraceae > Papaver > Papaver somniferum. The sequence continues at coordinate 147,459 of NC_039363.1, forward strand.
CTAGCAACTTATTTTAGATAATGGTGTGTGCAAGGGATATGTCGATGTCGTTTCGTTTAAGGATTATAAGATTGGGATAACTAGTGAAGTTGTTTAAATGTTTTCCAGTTGATTTGAAAGACATCTAAGGTAATTTTGACACAATATTTCTCTCTTGGCAGGTCAGGTTACTATAAGTAAAAGGGGTTACGTGCAAGGACCTTGCAGGGCCTATTTTAAAACCTTGGTCAGTATTACCTCTCTCTAATTTTGAAGGAGTTTGTTTCTTTTTGTCAAAACACTCTGTTATTTCCAAATACATCTAATTAGGATCTTACTTTAGCATTACTATGTCTCCGAGTTGGGAGTATTTCCACTATATTAAGGGTAAGAATTTTGTTGATAAAAGAAAGAGGTAGTCGTAAGACAGGTCCACCTTCTATTTTTCTAAGGCATAGTTGGATAATACCATCTTTTCGTGGATTAGTTTTTGTTGTTATGACTTGAGTGCGGGCTATCTTTGATTGGATGAAAGATTTGATTAGCTTCTTATTCAAGCTGTTAGTTAAGACTGATGATGTTGGAATACCAGTAGATATAAAGTAGGGATAGCATCTGTCTAGTAATGACAGCTAAATCAGCTTTTTTTTTACACCTGAATTTCTAGTATGTGTTTCAGCCATTCAATTTGGTGAATGATTACATTGTAAATTGTGGCTGAATGTATTTTAGTTTCACAAATAAGAATGTTTATAATAATTTGCAGTCTGGAAATTTGAATTTGAAATTATGGATTTTCATGTGATCGGAACCTGGCATTCCCGGGTGATCAGATCAAGGTCGAACCGACCACTGCACCTTTTACTAGATAGTTTTGTGTTTTGTTAGTTGAATCAAATGTAACCAGTTTATACATTCGAGCAGAGTTCAGTAAATACATTTTTCAAGAAAGGTGTTTAAATCCTATTTTAAATTAGGCCTTGTTTTTGTAAATCTCTTTAGTTTTACATTAAATAAATTTGCTTGATTGATGAAATTGGCTTATCAGAAGAGGTATGACTTTATGATTCTATAAAAATATAGATTTCATTGGCTTGAAACCAGTTTGAAGGTTGGTTATATTTTTGATTAACCTTGTTACCCTAAGCCTACTATTTGGTTTAGACAAGTGCATCAATCCTCGGAATGTCCTTGTGACACAAGTTTTGTATTGTTATCTCACGAAATATCCAAAATTCATAACAAAATATGATTCGTGTTTAAGAAATTGACGGGTGGCTAGAAATCTACCGATTTGAAACACTTCTATTTCTTATCTACAGTGTTGTCAAGGAAATAAAGAAAGTCTAAGAAGAGCAGCAGGTAAAACATCAATTCTTATTTTGTTTGCATCATTCAAATTGTGCAGTTTCGTAGTGCGTAGAATATGGTATTGGTTATGTTTCTTGTTGATTTTTCAGTTGATTAACGAGGTGACCGCTAGAAGATCTAAGAAGTATGGTTTAGTTTTGAAATACTTTTTATTTTCATGTTATTCTTGTAGGTGTTGTGCACGGAATTATGAACTAACCTACCAGACTGTTGTGCAGGGAATTATGAAGAGTAGGACGAAATATCTTGGAGAATGAATCATAACTGGTTTCAACTCAAGTATGGAGAACTCACAGTTCCTACTTTTACTACCACTGTGCCAGATTTACTAGCTAAGGTTTGAGTTCTTTCTTTCAGCTTCAATTATGAAAGAGTCATCTCTAGTGTGCTTCGGTTGAACAACCTAGTCGTTTTAACATCAGTATCACTTGTGTTTCGGACGAGGAAATTGAATTATAATGCCCAAATGTTGTGTTGAATTATCTCCCACAATATGCTTTTTTGCTCTTTTTACAGGTTCTGCTGCAAGTTATGGCGATGCAGCAACAAAACCAACATCCTGCCAATAACAATCCAGTCCCAGATATTAAGATTCTGAACAATGCTGCTTTTATTTTGAGGATCGACCACTTTTTGTACTCTGTAGTCTTTAATTTGCGACATTTTGCATCTCTTCTCTTCTTCTCCAATGTAAATTTAAGCAAGTATTCTGTGCTCCTTGATTATGATTAAGTATAATATATATAGATTTTTCTTGTGTTCAATCATTTTGTCTTGGTGACTTCAATTATTCATAGATAGCAGGTTAAAGAGTGTATGGATTTACAAAAAAATTCAGGTTACTCTAACGGTCACCTGAGACTTTTCGGTGACCGGGAAAGTTCAGGTAACCGGGAAATTTCAGTTTCAGGTCACCGGAAACTCTCTGGTGACCTGAAAGTTTTAGTTCAGGGCACCTGGAAGTGCCATTTTCCGGCTTCAAACCTAACAAATTCTCCAACACAAATGCAGTGTTACAAAATTCAGAAATAAAAAGACGCATGTCGTTTGTTAACTGGTTTTAATAGTTATAGAAATAGTTAGCAATCGTTATAACACAGGCTCTACATTACAAAATAAATATGAAGCATAAAATATCAGTAGTTAGGATAAATATTGTAACGAAACAAATGTTTTAGCCTATTTAATTTCCTTAATGGATTAAAAGAGTTAGACAAGTTCCTAACACAATATATAACGCCCTATGGGTAACTGTTTTTTTTTAGTTAGGGAAATTAGCTTGTAGTTTTTGATAACGCTTTTCCTCCACGAGGAAATCCTTGATTTGGTGTAGTGACGACATGAAAAGTCAAGTGGGATTCCTATAGGTTTTGTATATATCATCTTGGAAATTGGAATAAAATACTTACTACCCTAAATGGCTCAGCTAACATGAAGTTAAAATGAGAAACACTTCGATCTTTATTAAGAAGCAATAGAAAATTTTCTTCTCAATTCTGGATAACAATAATTTATGCCTATAAAACACATCTATCACATGATTGTAGGACTGACATGTTAAGCATGTGGGACAAATGGGCCTCAAACACCCTCATGCTTAGAATCTCAGCCTAAAATCAAGTTGTAGACAGTGGAACGTTCATAAACTTATGTTCTAAGCAAGCCCTATGGTAGTGGTCCCTACCCCACATTGTAGGAACACAAACATAGGGATGGATCCCATTTGTGAGGAACAAGTTGCCCATTTGATACAATGTGGGGATGCTAGGTTAAAAATTACCAGCATCGTGCTTTCTCTAAAACACAGAACATCCTTAACTCCTGCGGAGTCACTAGTAGTACAAAGTTTCTTTGTGAATAAAGTTTGCAAGCTTACTAGTTGCGCGCCTGATGCAAAACCAACAGTTGCAAGTTCTCTGAACAAACACATGGTGAACCCCAAATCAAAGTTCGTAACCCATTGGAATTTCAAAGCCAACAAACTGGGAAGTCCAAACTTTGAAGTTTCTAATCTGTACAATCATGACGAACCTACAACTATTGATTCAAAGAACTGACAAACTATTCACACAAACTCTAATTAGTTGTTCTTTTCGGTAATGTTGCATTGTTTCATTCTGCGGCAAGTGAAGCAACCTCGTACAAGTTTATATTGGTTTTAGTGGTGGTGGGAGGGCATATATAAAACAAACAAAGTGGTGGACTAACAGCATATATAAAAATGCTAACAGCATATATAAAACAAACAAATAAAACCTTATAAAAAGTGGTGGTGGGAGGGCATGCCAGCTAGTCCATCATAGTCCCTTCTAAAAATGCTAAAAGAATGATTGAGGACTCAGGATGCAGGCAGACTTCATTGCAAAGAAGTAGCACAGGATTTCCGAAATGCAAAAAGCTGACCACTTGATATCTATTTCAAATTGAAACCAATTCAGACCTAAAGTACTGAAGTACCACTAGAACTTCTGTAAACCTGCAGCTAAAATCCCCTTTGCCTCCTAAAAGCTAGCAGGCATTTAGACTCCAACTCTAAAGGGCTGTGTTTTCCAGTCGAACTTTCAGTAGGAGACATTGTTGAACTAGTTTCGTGCAGGATATGGTGATCAGAATCTTCTAAATAATCTCTGTCAAGGAAAATAATGTTGGCCCTGACATCAATGTTTCCTTCGACAGTTGGAATTCGCTCCCTCTGTTTTGCGAGGTTGATTGGCAACCGTTTGCCAGTGCTATCATACTGCAATTGTGAATCTGCAATTGTATCATGCATCTAATCTTTGCAAGAAAACAATCAGGATGCTGGTATCTGCAAATACTAATTTAATAGCGAGACAAGGTTTCCTAAATGGTGAGCCTATAACTAAATACATATTATATCACTACACCTAAAACTATGACATCCCATATGGCTATATGATGTCATTTTGGAAGGTACAGTCAATTAAAGAGAATATTTTATTTAAATCTTATTTCAAGATCTTCAAACCATGGTGATGCACCTAAACTTACTAATTAAATTAGAGAAGGGGGAAGTTTCCAAAACACTCAAGGATTAGGGCTGTTGTTTTTTTTATCTTCAGGTCCACAATCCTTTTCACCTTCCTACAACACCAATAATCTAGATTTTGGTAAAAAGTCAGAGGAAACAAACTTGAAGTAGTAGGATTCCAAGTCGTGGAGATTGAAACACGTCAAGAGTAAATGCACTTCAGATGCACCGTATACTCATGACCATTAACAAAAAAACTAATTGCATATGCCTATTAAACCCATTAAGCAACAGCAAACAGTTTCAAGATAGAAGTTTCGTAAGAATTAGTGTTACCCTAGAGTTGTCAACTGAAACTGCTTTTCCCTTATCGCGCATTCTAACATGGGGTGATGTGTGAGTTCCTTCAATCTGCCACACAAACAACGTTAAGATTCCAATTCAAAGAATAAATTATGAGTATGGCATAAATATGTTGCAGACAGCTGCAGTAATAATAAAATCAATCTTCAAGAATGGTGGGTAGTACCAGCATTTGCCAAACGAAAAACCAATACAAGTTTAAGAAAGACAAAGTTGCATCCTTGATATGCTTCTTTAAGATTTATGTTCTCTAATTTACTATTACGAAAAATTACAAAGCATGAGATTGGGAATAACTCCACGGCTTAATGACTTCTCAAAGCCGAAGCTTAAGGCAATCATTTAAGGCTCTTATCACCATTCAGATGCAATCTTCAGGATGGACTACTTTTATGTACAAATAAAAAATAATGGAACAATAAAATTAAAAAAATAAAATAAAGTGTAGAATAGCCGACCAGAAAGAAAAGAGTAAGAAATGAGGCACATTTACACTGAAATAAACTTACCTTTGATCCTTCAGTATTTGTCGTGGCGATGCTATCCTGTTATTGGACACTAAGAGTTAGGATTTTCACTTGTTGAACCAAATCTTGAAAAGAACTACAATTTTTATTGAAGTCCATGGATCTAACTATTCTTGAAAACCGGCTTGTAGGGAAAGAGATGTCTAAGGCTTATCATCAATACAACCAAAAACACCAACACAATGGAGATTATTCTCCAATGTTGTTAATAAATGGCTGGCATCACGCTGATGATCGATTACATATGTACCATCACCGGCTATCTTTAAAAAAACCTACCACGCGAAGGTGGCGACCAACTAGATCTCATCAGAGGATTTAAGCTTTTTTTGTTTTATTAAAAAGGGTCAGCGTAGGGATTCCAGCTACTGCTCCTAGTTGGTTAAAGGTGAATCAAGTAGTTGTAACCATTCAACAAATATATTAAAATAGTTTAAGAGCTGTGTAACAACGGCACCTTGCGACGAATATCTAGCGCTCGAATCCACTGGTTGAAAGTTTCTATAAATCCAGAAGAGCCTTCTGTGGAGGCTTTTCCTTCTTTGTCACCAAAATCAGACTCTGCAACTGGTCTTCTACGACGGGTGTCTCTACCATAATACGGGGTTTCATCAACCTGCCACATCAAAAATGACGTTGAACTTTCACTCAAAAAAATAAACTGTATGAGTATGACATATATATGCTACGAACAGCTGCAGTAAGGAAATCAGATTTCAATAACATTGAGTACTTACACAGCCATTCTACCAGACGAAAATTCTAAAATCGTATAATTAGGATTTTCAGTTGAACTATATGATTATTATATCTCTCCCTAAAAAATGTCTTGCAAGAAAAGAGTTACGTAACTAGTCACTAATAGAAACCAAAAACACGTACTCAATGTCTCAACATAACATATGCTTTAACACTCAGTATATTATATGCACTGTCACTGGCTGTCTTTAAAAACACAAGGTCTACAGCTGGTTTTAGTTGTTGACCAAATATATTTCATCAGAGGAATTCCGAGAGGAAAAAAACAAAACAAAAAAGGAGTCGGTGTAGAAATTTGAACTACTGCTTCCAGTTGGTTAAAGGTGAATCAAATAATTGTAACCATTCCAAAAAAAAAAAACAAAAAAACAAAAGCTTAAGAACTGTGTAACAACGCACCGCACGTCTTATATATTCGATTTACGGTTGGACTCAGTTCCCCTGGTTGAAACGTTCTGTAGAATTGAGTCCCCAAGAGCCTTTTTTGGAGGCATTTCCTTCTTCATCATCCTCATTAGGAAAATTAGACTTATCCCGAGTCTGATTTCCGTCATCCCTGTGTGATGTGGGAGTTTCTTTACTCTGCCGCATCAGAAACGTGAAGTTATTATCTATTCGCGTAACAAACTTTATGAGTGTGACAAAAGTAAGCTACGAACAGTTGCAGTACCTATATGTATTTTCAATAATATTAAGTAGATACCACCATTTGCCCAAACAAAAATTCAACAGGGGTTTGAGATATAGCTGCATCCTTGATATGATAGCATCAATCAATTAAGGCTTTTGGTAGTTTCTTCTATTGTACATCTAATTACATTGGATCTATGTTGCAAAAAGTGTTATCTAATTACAAAGAACCATTTAACCAAAGGGCTGTATAGCTGACCAGAAAGATGAGAGTAAGAAACGAAGCACATTCACAATAAATTAAACTTGCCATATATCAAGATTCTAGTGTAATCTTACCTTTGATCCTTCTGTATTTGTTGTGGCGATGATCTCCTGTTTATTGGACACTAAAATTAGGATTTTCACTTGTTGAACCAAATCTCAAATGAACTAGTATGATTATTATTGAAGTCCATGGATCAAACTCTCCTAGAAACCAGCTTTGCAGGGAAAGAGGGTATCATCAGTAGAACCAAAAACACCAACACAATGTGACATTATTCACAAAATAACATATGCATTAACATTCAAATGCTAATAAAAATCCTCCGGAAAAAAAATGCTAATATATGGCTGGCATCATTATGATCAATTAATATTTACCGTCACCGGCTTATACATGGAAGAGAGAAACAACCACACAAAGAAGAAAAAGTCTACTGGTTTTTGTAGTTGACCAACTACATTTCACCAGAGGAATGAGTTTTTTCTTTTCCAATTAGAAATGGTCAGCGTAGGGACTTGAACTAGTACTGCTCCCAGTTATTAAAGGTGAATCAAGTAGTTGTAGCCATTCCAAAAAGAGAAAAAGAAAAAAAATAGTTTAAGAGCTGTGTAACCACGGCACCTTGCGTATTGTATTTTCATCTAGCCTTTGAGCGCTCTTCCACTGGTTGAAAAATTCTTCAGAGTTTAGTTCAAAAGAACCTTTTTGGGAGGTACCTGCTTCTTTGTCATCCGACTCTGCAGCAACAAATAATGATCAGCAAAATACTAAAACTTGTACCAATAACACACGGAAATCAAGAAGTAATACCAACAGAGGATTTGACATCATGAACATTCGGAGGTCTTTTCCGGCCGAAAGGAAATTGCAAAATATTGTAAGGTACAAGTGTTAGCAAGAACTTGTAGATGATAAAAGCTAACCCTACGACAACTATCAAAAGCTTCAAAAGCCACCAAAACGCCATTATGATTTTAATGGAAATGTTTCAAAGAAAGTCTACAACATCATAGAGGAGAGAGAGAGAGAAGTATATGTGAAAATGGTGAAGATTGAGATGGAAAAAGTCAAAGACAATGGATTAGTTAACTACAAATCTTCCCTTTGATTCACGATAACAAACAAAATCAGAGCACTATCCTATATATCGAATCACTATCTATTCAAATTCATCCGTTGGATTATCTATATTTAAAAGTCAGCCATTGAAGCACATTTCACATGTTTTCTTTTAATAACATGTTGGGTTTTAGCTGGTGCATTATTGTACTACCTAGTGGATTTATTCAAAGAATCTGTAGTTTTGTTAGTACCTCCCGTTGAGATTTTTGTATTATTGGGGCGTGAAATGGTGAAGTTACAATGGAGCTTGATCACGAGGATCAAAATGTGAACATTTTTTGGTTTCTGCAAGTTTATAGATTTGATGGTATGGGAAGTTATTACAACAGAGAACAGGATTTAACAAAACTATAGAAGGTAAGGGTAGAGAGGTTTAATTGGTATCATGTGTCGGCACAATACTAATTCGTCTGGATATCATGTATCGAAGACTCAAAGTCACATGCTTAGTGTAAGCTTTTTCACAATGTCAACACCTATCCAGACCAACATTCAAGTAAGGAAAATGAAAACTCAAACACAAGAGAAGTTTTCATTTCATTGAAGCCAATTAACAAACACTTGAATAACATACAAATAAACTGGAAAAGAAGACCTACCTGAGCACCGGCAAAGGTGGGCAACGACGTCTTTACTGGATTGCTAATTGACGGCTTCTTTTACTGCTCAGATTAAATGACGTAACAATCCAATTTTACGATTTACAAGTAGAAATGAATGTTTGAGCAAATCCTAATAAAACTCAACAAAATGAAGAAAAAACAGGTACACAATCAATTTACCTTTCCAATAAGAACAGATATAGACATCTTGTAGTTCCCATCCATATTTTAGTGCAAGCTTCTTAAAAACTCCCAAAAGTTGTGATCAACATGTCTAATTTGCCGGGAAACTAAGAAGCAAGAAATTAAAATCATTCAAGCAAATCATCCAACAGTTCAATAGCATACAATTAAGAAAAATCTTGAAAGAATGGTGTTGGGTAGGCGTTGGGCAACGACGACTTTACTGGATCGCCAATTGAGCAGCGACGGCGGCTCTATTTTCAAAGCAAAAGTTTCAAGCAAGGGAGGAGGGGCTAACAAACAGAGGGCGGGATCTCGTTGACTAAAGTCAGCAAGATTACAAAGTTCTGCATATCACCACCATCTATGAAGTTTCTCTATGTTAGTTGGATTTGGAGTTTTTTAACATTTGATTTGAGAATCTTCTCAAATCATAACATTGTCAGATCAATCCAAAATCACAAGGCGTAATAAAGTTGGAGGAGTGAAATATCACACATTCGTTATGTATGCGAAATAACAACCATCTAATATAAGTGAAGACCGTCACACATAGCAAAATTGAGATGACGTATCTGATGATGTAAGCACAGTCACGAGTAAAGTGTGATGATTTATGCGAAGTGTAAAGTGTGCGAATGTACATGAGCGATTGTAACAAACGGTGATTCCGAAAATAGGGGATCTATTAGCTGTCATCCACTATGTAATATGTTATATAAAGGGAAATGCTATCATGTAATGGGGAGAGTTAGTCAAGAAATTAGGAGAGAGAAAGTTTATTTGGAGAGCAAGTTAAGTCTTTGTATTATCTTGTATCCAACTTAAGATCTTAATGAATAAACGAATGATTTTCACCATGATTTCTTAGAGTATTGTTTAGATTCTTGTATGGATGTGGTTGTTGGATTTCCTGCAACTATATTTTGGCGCTAGAAACAGGGAGGGTCATAAATCCTGTTGGTGAGTCTATAGAATCTTGGAAAGTGAGATCTGGCAATTTTCGAGAAGAAAAAGATGAAAAGTGAAGAATCTATAGAGAAAGTAAGAATCATGATGATACGAGGAAGAGGTAGAAATATACGCTGTAATTCTATAACTAAAACGTCAATCTCCGATGCGGATTTTCAAGTAGGAATAACAGGAAGAATACACAAACGAGATTACAAAGGAAAGAAAGTGGAGATGGTGGAAAAAGAATCTCCATTAAAAGAATGGGAGAAAACGGAGATAACGTTTGCAGCAGATGAAATTCCGGAAGAAAATTTAAGCGGACAGATCCGTTGGTAATTACAGTAACAGCTGAGCGAAGAGAAAACAATGAAATGATGAAGAAATCAGAGGAATGAGCGATTAATAGAACGTTGGTGGATACAGGAAGTGCTGTTGATATCTTATTCTATCGTGCGTTCAAAGCCATGGGATACAAAGATGCCGATATGACATGTCCAACTTACAATGTACATAGATTTAATAAAGCAGTGACAAAACCAAAAGGAGAAATAACGATGTGAATACTGTTGGGAGAAATAGAGACGAAGATAACACTATGCATGATTGATATAGAATCACCATACAACATGTTATTGGGGAGACCATGGGTGCACGCGATAAAGGCTGTAGCGTCAACACTACATTAGTGCATTAGATTCCCAATTCCAAGCGGAATAGGCGAAAATTAAAGGAGATGTTACGAGTGCGAAGATTTGCAACCAAGTAGATGTAAGAAATTATGAAGAACGTGCAAAGAAGCGAAAGGATCGCTGGAGAAACGTGAAGGAGTTAAAGAAGGAAGAAGAATTTCGGATATACATGATTAGAACGAATGAAGGAAAAGGAATACCAAGCGAGATACCAGAGAAGGAAGGTGAACCAATTCAAGAGATTAAGGAGTCAACACCAATGGGAGAACCAAGAGCGAATTTCACTGCTGCAGAACCAACAAAAGAAATAAATGTTGGCACAGAAGAAGAACCAAAAATACTAAAAATAGGAACTAAAATGGATAAAGAAGAAGAAGAAAGAACAATAAATATCTTGCGAGAGTATAGTGACATCTTCGCATGGGATATGCAGGAGATTCCAGGAATAGATCTGTCTGTTGCATGCCATAAATTGGATATTAACAAGAATGCAAAGCCATTTAAGCAAAGAATAAGGAAGATCGCAACAACATATCATCCTCAAATAGAAGCAAAGTTACAAAAAATGTTAGAGGCAAAGATTATAAGACCAGCAAAATATCCGTAATGGATAGGAAACATGGTCGTGGTGCCAAACAAAAATAAGGGGATCAGGATTTGTATAGACTTCGGTGACTTAAATAAAGCATGCCCGAAAGACAGTTTTCCTTTGCCAGACATCCCGCAGATGGTAGAATCAGCATCAGGAAATGATAGACACTCGTTGTTGGATGGATATAAAGGTTATAATCAAATTCCTTTGGCTGAAGAAGACCAAGAACATACTACCTTTTTCGCACCAAGAGGATTATACTGTTATACGAAAATGCCATTTGGATTGAAAAATGCGGGTGCGACGTATCAGAGAATGGTAGAAAAAGTATTTGCGAAGTGGATACATACAACATTGGAAGTCTATGTAGATGATATGCTTGTAAAGAGTAAAGAAGCAGAGGATCATGTGGATAATTTGAAAGAAATATTCGAATAGATGCGAAAATTTAATATCAAAGTAAACCCAGAAAAATGTGTCTTCGAAATGTCATGGGGAATTTTTTTGGGTTACATAGTATCCAAGGAAGGAAGTGCATGGTGGCCCCTTTCCTACTTCCCACTAAATTCATTCTCTCACTCAATAGTTCAAACAAAAGTGACAAACTAAAGTAATATAGGTTTGAGCATGTGTATTGAGATGTTTGTTAAAATTAGGAAGGATAATAGATGATCAGTTGATTCTATTAAATAAGCAATCTCTAAAAGAATTTACAAGCACATGATTTTTCCGTCAATGCATATAGCTTGACAAATTAATGTAAATACTTATTTTCTAATTCAAAAAGAATGGACAATTGGTCTTGACGGACAATATTCAAGCAGTGGGATTCCAAAAAACCATGCGCATTGATGTTAATATAGATCAGATGCAAGTGTACAAGATGACTGAACCACATCTACACTAATACAAATCAGATCAACCTTGTATGTCGGGAAACCAGCAGTAACTCATGAGCCTTAACAAGAAAGTAATCCATCAAATGAGATAAGCCTATAAAATTCATAAAGCAACAGAAAACAGTTTCAAGAAGATCATACGAAATAATGTTACCGCAGTCGCTGCTGTCAAATACTCTTGGCTTACAGGACCAGATAAATATTCTGAAGACATGCAAATACAGCAAACCACTTTCTTGTTCAACTCGCTTCTTCAATCTGCTGATTCATAACAACGTTAATGCCCCCTGAAACAGGAAATTTAATGGAAATGACGAAACTAAAAATCATAACAGAATCCTCAAAAACAGAAGATTGAAATAAAAAGCTTCTAATGCCTACATGCAAATTGTCAATTTTAAATTCCCCCTGAAAACTCGAATGGGCAAACACTGGTAGTGGATCTTACCCCACATCGCAACCATTATGTTGTGAAAACCATAGAGATGGATCCCATTTGTGAGAGAACGAGGTGTCCATCCCCATGGTTTTTACACCATGGAGGTTGACATTTCCCTATAACGTGGAGTAGCACTCACCAAAGTGCAGTATCAATAATACAAAGTTTCTTAGGGAATTATGACATTAAGTTTTCAAGCTTACTAACTGCACTTCAGATACCAAAACAATAGAACAAGCTCTACAAACAAACACACGGTGATTATCATATCAAAGTCAGTAACCCCATTGGAATTTCTAAGCCAACAAACTGGGAATTCCTAACTTTGAAATGTCAACTCTGCACAACCATAACCATGAAGAACATCCAACTATGAATCCAAAGAACTGACAAATTATTCATACAAACCCAAAGTTGCTGTCCTTTTTAGTTTTTAATGCCGTATTTCGCAACAAATGATGCTACTTCATACAGCTTTAACAAACAGACAAGCAAAACAGCCAGTTTAGGATTTTACAAGTAGAATTGAATGATTAAACATAACCTACTAAAACTCAAAAAAAAGGTGGTTAGAATCATTTGATGGACCTTATACGTGTACAGTTTATGAACGCTAAAGCACAAATTAATCTGGCAACAAAGTTTCGTTTAGTTCTCCTCCTTTTGCTAACCGACGAGAGTGCATCAAAACTTCAGTCGTTCACTCTTCGCATGAAGTGACCAAAACCGTGCTAAATATGACGGGAAAAGGACGAAATATACATGTAGATAGCTCTTCTATTTTGCTTTGGATTTTGCACAGACATTCTAATACACTCCCCAAAGTTGTATGTGTCAGCTCAGCAAAACGAGGACGAAACTACAACTAATGATTCAAAGAACTAACAAATCATTTTTATAAACTCCGTGTTGTTGTTATTTTCAATGTTGTATTTTGCAACAAATGATGCTGCTTCATAAATCTTTATAAAATTTGTTCTAACGAACAAGCCAGACAGCCAGTTTTAGGTTTTGCAAGTAGAATTCAATGATTAAGCAATTCCTACTAAAACTCAAGAGAAAGAAAAGGGGTTAGAATCATTTGATGGACCTTCAACATGCACGGTTTAGGAACGTTAAAGCACAGATTTCTCCTGTACACTGGCAACAAAGTTTAGTTTAGTTCTCCTCCCTTTGCTAAAAGAGAGTGCATCAAAACATCTATCATTCACTCTTTCGCATGAAGTGACCTAAACCGTGCTAAATATAATGGGCCTAAGAAGAAACTCCTTATAATATGGGTTTCAATTAGCCATTTGCTCATATAGTAGTTTTCCTTTGCCACACTTTCTCGACTCCATTCTTTCAAGAGCTCGGCTAAATTAGCCATGTATTACTACTGAATGAAAACCATGGATGTATATAAAGCTACTTTGATGTGCTGGTTAGGTGCTAAGACTAGATACCTATATAAATCTCCTCGTTCATACCTTTATTAAAATCAAAATGTACTATGTTCTTCGTGTCAAATCACTTTCCACTACAGTAGTAATAGATCCCATAATTAACTGGGCAATAATACACCAGCTCAAATCTGAGAAAACCAGTCACTTTGCATATGATCTACCTAGGGATGCACATGGATCCGTTTTGGTCGGTTTTGGCCTCATCCACCACCCAATCCACTGATGGCGGGTAACAGAAGTTGTCACCCGCAACCGACCCAACATCACAATGGGTCCGTTTTCACCCGACCCACATTACGGCGGGTTTGGTCGGGTGGGTGGTGGTTACCCACCATAAAATAAAATGACATTACATAATAAAGTTGATGCAAAGTTGCAAACTCCAAAATTGATAAAGCTAACAATAAAAAAGAACAGAGTTCAATTGTTCAAAGCTCAAAAGATAAAAGAGTGCATGACTATTGAGTATTGCCTACTATACTAAAGCCTAATATCATATAAAGCGACCAGCAGCAACTCGCTGCAAAGATGTGGATGTTTTACCTCCGAATGCGCTGAAAGCCTGAAATAAAACGAAGTCTGTAAATTAGTTACAGTAACAAAGATGAACTCAGAAAGATCAAGCTACTGACAATGACCCTTGGCGTCATTACCTTGTCTAAGCCAATAAGAATCAATCATCTATGACGATGGAAGAAGCAGCAAGGTCACCGAATAGCTCTACAAGCGAAATGAACAATTAGAATGAATGAAAGGGTAGATGAATTTCTTGAAACAAGTAAAATAGCTCTGCAAGCGAAGTACCTTTCTACCTCAGATCTCCCATTGTCCTCCACATTACTCAAATTCAAGTCCTTACTGATATACAAGTATAGAACAAGTTATTGTGTGTGTGCACCATATATGTGTAGTTGCTTATAAAATCAGAATCAGGTTAATCATTAGAGATGCGAGCTTATCTATATGGAGCAGAAGAAGTTACAGACTTGAACGAAGTAGATGAATAGATATTCTTTCCATAATCGAAGAGAAGTACAAGGAATTTTTTTTTGCTCGCGCGACTGCTCAAGTAGCATTACAACCAACCACAGCTAGAACCAAAACCAAATTAAGTAATTTCTTGACAATTAAATTATTCAATAACAGTTATACAAGGAAGCTACAAAAATTAGATCCAACATAAGATCTAAGAAAAACTAGCATTTTAAAACTTCTTATCAACCATTTTGCTACTAAAGAAATACCCTTCAACGTTTGCTGCTTATTGAAACGAATAAACCCGATCAAAATAAAAAGTATCATCCTCATACCTGCGCCGATACAAACCATCCCTGTGATCCTCAAAATAGCAATTATTCCCACATATAGGGTCCTCTCTTCTGGCCTTGGCCTTGTATACATGATATCCACCTTGAACAAGGGTTCCTTCTTCGGTATAAAACCACAGATCCGCTGAGAAAACCATGTCACTAATGATTAAAATGCGAAACAGTTTCAAACTTCATTCGGCATAATTATCCATGAGGATAAATAATAATAAGCTAGAACTTATATACATCAAATTGGAAGGAACCGCCAGCATTACACAAAACAAACACTACAATAAATTGCATCTTCAGATCTCACTAAATGTAAACCAGCAAGAGTTCACAGACTTCATAGATTCCTATTTCATTTTCGAGGCTGACAATTTTGAATCCTACTCCACCAGCAAAATCTATATCGACACACCTAATTATTGTTCACCGAAATTCTGATACCCACTTAGGGCACTAATTCATGCCAATTTCATACTCTTATGTATATATCTATCTCTTCTAATACCCAATTAGGGCATGCCAAACTCATACTACTACCTATCAATCTCAACTGAAACTGATGATTCTGTACAAGAGTGAAACAAAGAGATAGGTAAAATTGCTAAAGTACCTGACGGGCTAATCTTTTGTAAGCGGCTTTAATATCTTTACTTGTAGCAGATTTTGGAACACCAAGTGTTGAATAATAGTCAGCAGCTGCTCTAATCACAATACCACCGAAACGACGTTTACGAGCTGAAGAAAATGATGATGATGATGAGAAGAAGAATTTATTGTTACTAATGTTCTGATTGTATGAAGAATAAAGAGATTGTAAGGGTTATTTATGTCTACTACTACTAATAGAGTAATCTGAGTTTCGACCGGATGAAAATAATGTAGGTTTTTGTTCAGAAATTATGAACAAAAATGTGATTAGGGTTTGTTCAGTAATCTGAGTTGGAGACCTGTCTGAGAAGGAGAGAAGAGGCCGCGGAAGAGAAGGGTTCGTGAAAAATGCGATTAGGTTAGGTATTTTATTCATCAATTCAACGGCTGTGATAATTCATTCTAAATTAGAATTAGATAATCTAAGGGTCAAGAATCCTATGTTAGTTTTGGGCGGGTGGGTGGGTCGGTTCGGGTGACGGAAGTTTCTACCCGCAACCGACCCAAGATATGTGGGTTCTGGCGTGCCTCACCCATAGTCGACCCATGTCTAGGTGGGTTGAATCGGGTGCGGGTATTTTTGGTCGGGTATGGGTAGGATCGGCGGGTTGGGTCGGGTATGTGCAGCCCTAGATCTACCATCCTGTTTTTTTTCTTTTTCCTGAGGTCTGACTCGTCCGGATCTGATTAGAATCACTCAACTTTTCCATATCTAATTCAGCGAATTGTTTTTTTGAAACGGATTCTATATTGATTCCCCCTCTCCTCCCTTCTCTCTCCTCATCTCATTGATTATCTTAATCAGAACCCAATCTTTGATTTGTGTAATGAACAAAGTCCAAGGAAAATCAATTCAAAATCTGGGTCCTTTTCCATAATCCACCAATACAGATATTCATGTCGGAAATTCTCTACTTCGCATCATCAACTTGTATATTTCAGACTCTGAATGATTCGAGGTGAAGTTTTTCTCTCCGGGTTCTCTCTTTTATAATCATCATTCTATTCTATTATGATTGAGTCAAAATTTGTGGGAAAATATTTCTATGCTATAAGTGTTTGATTTTGTTACTCTATGAAAAATGGTTAGCAAGATCTGATCAATTGCTAATATATTTGTTGTTGATCTGTTGAATTAATCTAATTTTGAAGAGATCAACAAAGGGTTTTGTTTTTCGATTTTGTAATTTGAAAGTTGTTACTATGGAGCTTGAAATGGAGGATCAAAATGTGGAAGAGGTTGAGACAATAGATACATTGGATAGAGATCCCTCTACTGAATTTCCTCTTAGGGAGTCTCGGCTTTATCGGACTCGATTCCCTGGTGCTGTTAGACAAAAGGCTTATAGATTTGATGGTGTAGGAGGTTATTATAACAAAGAATGGGATTTAACAGAAGGTAGTGGTAGAGAGTTTAATTGGTATCATGTTGAATTACCAAGAGGGAATCAGAAACTATCAGTGCTGGCACAATACTTAATCGATGTGCTTTGTCCGCCTTTGAAACTACAGGATATACTGTCGCTTGTGACGAATGGACCGTTTTGTGGTCATGTTGATGGGGCGTTTGTATTTAGGGTGAATTCACCTGGACCAGGGTCGAGTAACTTTACACTTAGGATTGCTGCTAGAGTAACAGAGAATTCGTTGATTACTGTGTCGTTGGGGCGTGTTCCTAGATTGGGGTTCTCACCGACGGGGCAATCTCTACTTTCAGAGATTCCTAGTGTTGAGAGTCCTAGTAGTCGGCGTAAGGATGAAGAGTTGGAAAATGGTGGTGCAATTGTCATTAGGGAACATGTTCTTGAGTTTCTGTTGACAATGAATCATTCTGAAGAAGCTGATAATCCTGTACCCAAGACTACCGCGAATCTTGTGGTGCATGTTATTGACACACACATGGACCACCTTCAGGATATAGTTACCAAGCTTGAGATGGAGTTGGACTCAGTTGAGATCGAACTAGACAAAGGTAATTTTTCTTTTTAATAATAATTTTTAAATTTTTATCTTTCTCTGTTGTTGTTTGCATTACCACGTTCATGTTAATTGAGTGAGTCATGCATTGTGGTATATTAGTGTCAGATAGTAGTTGAGGGAGGTTTCTCATGTTTAGCTATCTAATTTACTTTGGCACTTCAAATGCATTATCAACCCTCTCATGGGCCATTATGCATCCGTTATTGTTATATAATGGCATCTACCCTCAAATGATGATTTGAAGCTTAAAATCCTATTACCCTCTCACTCTTGCCCGTTCTCTGTTCTCTGTTCTCCAGAAAGTTTCAAAGCCGAAGATATCCCCCTCTTTCCTGAACTTCCATGGTTCTTAGAAATGACTATCTATCAAGGACAACTCCTCTAAGTTTTATTTTTCATCTTATTGAATCACTAGGCAAGTAAACCAATCTACCTATTTCTGAATCATTGTTGCACGATCCATTGCTTTTTTTTTCCCTGTATGCTTTTGTATTTTTCTGGTGCTCTAGAATACTGGTAGAGAAAATTAGTTCGCCAATGGGAAACCGTTGGTCGATCTTTTTCTCAATAGAATCACACGTAATCAATCGAAGCACTATCTTATTTTTATTTTGTCCATAGTTCTCGCCTTATATTTCTGTTGGATGTAGGTGGTTTTGCATTGAAAAAGCAAATGCTGGATGACAGAAGATTCCCCAAAATGCACCTGAATATACAGCGCCTCCTACAGGTACTTTCAAGTTTCAATCTGTGTCAACAGTGATGAATGGTCTCTTGTGGTGTTATTTATATTTGATCCAGAATGAGGCAGTCTTAAGGTTCAGTGATTCACAAGATGCTACATATTCAGCTTTCATAGTATGACATTAGCTTTTAATTTTTGTTACTATCTAAGGTGATCCAGCATTTGTTTTTTCAGGTGCATTTTGGGGATTCTTGTGTCTTCCAGCATTTGCTTTTGCAAAACTGCTGGATGACAGAAGGTTACCCAAAATGCACTCGAATATACAACGCCTCTTACAGGTACTCTCAACCTGTACGTGTGAACAGTGATGAATGGTGTCTTGTGGTGTTATGAGCCTAAAATGAGACGAATATTTTCTGAATGTTTAATGACTCATAAGCTGATATTCCGCTTTCATAGTATGACATTAGTTTTTACTTTTTGTTATTATCAAGGTGATTGCGCATGGGGAGCAAGTGTTTCCACGTGTTAAAGAAAAATGCACGACGAAGAGTTGGTTTGCGAGTGAAGATATTGTTTCACTAGAAGAGTTAGTTGGACGTCTTAGGAGGCTAAAAGAGAATGTCGGATTTATAGCTAATCGTGTTACAGCAATCCAGGCTGGTCTTGATAGTTGGCAGGCGGAACAAATAAACAGAAAGCTTTATTATCTTTCCTTCCTGTCGATCATATTCCTCCCTTTATCCATCATAACTGGAGGTACATTATTCTCGTA
Source organism: Papaver somniferum (assembly GCF_003573695.1). NCBI lineage: Eukaryota > Viridiplantae > Streptophyta > Magnoliopsida > Ranunculales > Papaveraceae > Papaver > Papaver somniferum. Next base: position 166,677 of record NC_039363.1, read on the forward strand.
GTTCTTTATTATCTTCATCATTTTGCTTCATCTATCTGTTATAATTTCGTAATGCTGAATCTCATGGGAATCTAAATTTGATCGTCTCCAACTGTTTCTCTTAATCAACAGTGTTCGGAATGAATGTCGGAGGTGTTCCATGGACTGAGCAAAAAAATCCTAAACTAAAAGATGGATTCCTCAATGTGATGCTCATCTGTGTAATAACACTCTTTTTAGTATTTCTCTGCTTCATGTTCCCAACTGTCTATGTCTATATATCTTCATGGAGAAGGCGAAGGGCACTTAAGAGGAGTTGGTCCTTGAATAGAAAATCGTTTCTAAGAAGAACCATGGGAGTTCCAGAAAGAGGGGGATATCTTCGGATTTGAAATTTTTCTGGTAAGCATCCTTCCTTATCATACTTTCTAAACTCTGGCTTTGAGAACTTATCTTAATGAGACAGAACTTTATGAGGAAAACTTGCATATCCTGTCATCGATATCTCGGATGGTTCTCACGCATTACTCCTTGAACGATTATGCATGTAAGCTGTTGTACAGATAAGAAGGTAGGGGTAGTATATTAGCCGTGAGATGTGAAATATGTGAAATATAAGAGAACTTTTAGCTAATAATTCAATACATGTTGGATTTCGGACATAAAAAACGGAAGTAGGCAGTGCAGTTGATTGTAAAAATCCTCATTCCCCATTGAAGTTTCATTTTGTCTCCATCTATTCCTTGTGGAAATGTTCTGGTATGGGATGTTGTAGAGTCAGCACCCTCTGTAAACATCAACTTTATAAATCATTGAAGTCAAGTGTAATTTAGATTTCAAATGTCAATGTTTTTGACAACTATTGAATTGGTTCATTTTTCGCATTTGTTGCTGGTTTTAGTTCCTTTTGTTTGTATCTTTTGACAGCAATTATATCCTGTATGAAATATGGCTTCAGTTTGCTCTGTCAGGTCCTCGTAATTCTCTTAAGAAGAGAATAAACTTTTTAGCTAGTCGAAATAGTTGAACCCATGACTGGTGGTGTTTAAATTCCTCAGTTGATGAACACACTGCGAAAGCAATTACAGAAACTCATCTCATCTGATGGAGATAGTTTCACCGGTTTGTGTCAGTGCAACATCATTTTGAGAACTTGAAGATATACATTCAGTCATGTCTATACAAGATTTTTCTTATTTACTTTGCAAAGAAACAAAAACAGAAAAGGTTAATAAATTTAAATTCATGACTGGCCCTTTGTGGCCAAGAATTGTGGAGATAATGGATGAAACTGGATAGGCATTGTGTGGCTTGTTTTTGGATTATAACCAGCAACCCATCCTATTATACGTGGCTCAATTTTGCTTTTACTATTTTTTTTCCCAATTTTTATTAATTTGTACCTTTGAATGTATTCTTAGCCTCTTTATTAATAATACAGTAATAGCAAATTTGTTGGTGTTGATGGTGCCAATTTACCTCAAAATGGTTGGTGCAGTGTCAGTACTATTACCTGCAAAGGATCTATACTGATAATACTAAGAGCAAGTCTTATCTTGGAATCCAACCTATTCCAAGTGTCCATGGAATGTCAAGTCTAGTGGCTTCCAAGTTGGGGTCTTTCACAGAAAATCTAAGCAGGGTTCCATGATTTGGTGGAATGGTCCGTGGAATCTATGAAAACGCTAATAAGAATAGCGTAAAACGCTATTAAGAATATCATAAAATGCTATCAAGAATAGCGCTAAAAGACAAAAAACGTTATTAAGAATAGAGCTTAGCTCCAATAAGAATAGCGTTTTCTTTTATTCGTAGATTTAAACTGAGTTGTTAAGAATCTAACGGCTGAGGAAAAAGCTCTATTCTTAATGGAGCTAAGCTCTATTCCTAATAGCGTTTTTTTAACGATATTAAGAATAGCGTTTCTACTATTCCACCATTACACTTGCGCTTCCATCCACAGTTCCAAATGCTGAGGTGGCGTGGAAGATGGAAGATGAATGAATTCCAACATAAGACTTTCTCTAATAAACATATCATGTGCCAAGTAAATGAATTAAATCTCAGGTGATCTAACTCAAAGCAGTGTATTCTTTTCTAAAACCACACCCTTTCAGGAAAATGCCTTCAAAAGCACCAAAATGTCTGTTCCCCTCAAGAAACAACACTGCAAGATTTTACATTAACCGATTCAATTTCCAACAATTTTACCCTGCATTACTGCGCTATTTTATATAATATAGATAACTAAAAAACCTGTTTAGCAACCAGAAATAGAAGTCATTCCACAAAAAATATATATACATATATATACATATTAAAGATTATTGAATGGTGATTAGCAGCAAATCTCATTAATCTATATTTACCAACTTCACAAAAAGTGTGGGGACCGGACAAAATGATTTATTTTTAAAGCAGAGGCAGAGAGCGCAGTAGTTTTTATCTCCACCAACCCCCATCCAAAATCCCAAATCCCACCACTAAAAATATTTTTTTTAGTGAGAGAAATTTTTTTTTGGGGTTGAGAGAGAGAGTTCTGAGAAAAAATGGCGATGGCAATGGCACTTCGAAGGCTCTCATCTTCTTCAATCAACAAACCTATCCGTCCTCTCGTCAATGCTGATTCTTACTACTGCATGGTATCTTTCTTTCTCTTCTCTGTTTGTTTATTTTCAAGCTCAGCGCATTTAAATCTTTTGGTTTGTTATTTGATTTGGTTCTTTTCTTTTATTGCAGTCATCTCTACCAAGTGAAGCTGTTGATGATTCTAAGGATAAATCTCGTGTTCAAGTAATAACCTATTAGATCTCTGGTTCATTTTTCATTGATTTTCAGTAGTATTTTGTTCTTTTAGATTCGTTTTGATGGAATTTGATTGAGTTTTTCAGTGGCCAAAGCAATTGAATGCACCATTAGCAGAAGTGGATCCAGAGATTGCTGACATTATCGAGCTTGAGAAAGCTAGACAATGGAAGGTTAGTTTCTTTCAGTCAATAAATTTTTTGCTATCAAGTTTGAGTTTCAATTGATTAGATGAAAAATTATATTACTAATTTTATGTGATTGAATTCACGAGTATTAAATTTTGATTTCGATGTGTTTGTGTTAGGGTCTGGAATTGATTCCTTCAGAGAATTTCACATCTGTGTCGGTCATGGAAGCTGTTGGTTCTATCATGACCAACAAATACAGTGAAGGTTATCCTGGTGCTAGATACTACGGAGGAAACGAGTATGACACATAATTCTTTTTTGTTTCATGAGTTTTTATTTTCCTTTTTCGCTTTGTTTGGATCGAGTTCTATGGAAATAAAGTTAGAATGATTTCAGGTACATTGATATGGCAGAAACCTTGTGCCAGAAACGTGCCTTGGAGGCCTTCCGTTTGGATCCTGCTAAATGGGGAGGTATATTTTTATTCGTATGTTGTGTGTTTTCTTTGGTGATAATTTCCTATTCATCATCCCATTTTTGGTTTTTCATTATTCATCCTTTTTCCAGATTTAGAGTTGTGTACCTTTCATGGGAGACTGGAAAAAGTATTTCTTGTCTTTACAAATTTGAACTTCATCCGCTTTCCTGTCTAGCGTGTTAGTATATCCATCTTCACCATCTGAGATTAAATATAAATAAAGCGAGCTATCTCAAGCCCAATTATAGTTATTCTAAATCTCTTTCTTGTTAGTGTTTATTTTTCTTTGGTGGGGTAGGGAGTCTGAGGATCTCTCTATAGAGCCTAAACCAATGTTCGATTTCTTCTACAGTGTCAAGTGGATTTTTGGTGCACAACTCACAAGGGAGAATTGAAATTATAAATTGAAGCTTTTGTTGAACTATAACAGTAGATTAATATATTGATCAGATGTTAATTCAGGATTTGCAGATCGTGTTAAGAAAATTAGAGTAATTCGCTGGTGTTTGAATAAAATTAATCGTGGTTTTGTCTGAAATGGAGTAAATGAATTATATTGGTACTAAGTAATCTTTTGAGACCATAATAAACTTTATTTTCTGCAGTTAACGTGCAATCTTTGTCTGGGTCCCCTGCCAATTTCCAAGTCTACACTGCGCTATTGAAGCCCCACGAGAGAATTATGGCACTTGACCTTCCACATGGTGGGCATCTTTCTCATGGGTATCAGGTGCGTCTAGTTATTGTCACTCTTCTATTTCCAACTTAAATTGGTGTCAACCAGAATGAGAACTTGATCTAATACGCGGGCCGCATCTATCACATGCATGTTCAATGGAGCATGAGTGAGCAATATTTTCATTGAAACACATGGTATTCTGAATTGAACTTTATGTTTGTATTTTTAATGTGCAGACCGACACCAAAAAGATATCCGCTGTATCCATATTTTTTGAGACAATGCCATACCGATTGGATGAGAGTACTGGTTACATTGATTACGATCAGGTACACAGCTTTGAAAGCTATTTCTGAGCTTGTTCAACTTTAATTATTGGTTGTAACATAAGTTCGCAACCATAGGAGTAACTATTTTCACAAAATAACGCTGAAGATGATTACTTATTGTTCTGTAATTTCCACTATCAGTTGGAGAAGAGCGCTACACTCTTCAGGCCGAAACTGATAGTTGCTGGTGCAAGTGCTTATTCACGCTTCTACGATTATGCGCGCATTCGCCAGGTAAACTACATAAGTACAACCGAGCTCAACTGACCTTATTTTTCAGTATATATTTTCTTAGGCATCTTTGGACTTTGGCAATGTGAAATCATCATCAGCCAGTTGATAATGCTCACTAGTCCCCAGTGCTATCATTTCGCTGAATGTTGCCATCTCACATACTATATTCTCAACATAGAGGATAGGAGAAGGATAATTTAAGGGCCAAGGTTTCATTTCCCTTTGTCATACCCATATATTTTTGCTTTTATACGGGTGTGCCTACCTACTGAAAAATAATCACGGATTTGTAGGTGTGCGACAAGCAAAAAGCTATATTGTTAGCAGATATGGCTCACATCAGCGGGCTTGTTGCTGCTGATGTCATCCCATCTCCATTTGAATATGCGGATGTGGTGACCACTACAACACATAAATCCCTTCGTGGACCACGTGGGGCGATGATTTTTTACAGAAAGGGATTGAAGGAAGTCAACAAACAAGGCAAAGAGGTTGGTTCGAAAAAAGGCGAATTTTATCTTCTTACTCTATCATTATAGGCCAGCTTTTGGAATCCTACTTGTGCTTGCTTTTACATCCTATCTAATATTTCATTCTGTCTTGAAGGTCATGTATGATTATGAGGACAAAATTAATCAAGCTGTCTTTCCTGGGCTTCAAGGAGGTCCACACAATCACACAATTACTGGATTAGCAGTTGCACTGAAACAGGTTTGTATACTGATCCGCTTCTTCTTTAGATAATTGGGTTTTATATTTTTATTCATTATGGCAGCATGTCCTTCTTTGTTTTCCTTTTCTCATCCTTTTCACTCTGGTTGAAGAAGAGCATCCATTTACAATCGCCTGTATCTTCCATAATTGAATGTTACTCATTTAGAATTCTTCACATGGTAGATGCACACGAACACACACATTAGCATCTCCTTCAGGCATTGTCCTGTAGAAAAAAGGCATTCATTCTGTGTATTCATGTGTTACTCTTTTACCTTGATTTGCTCATAACCCGGTCAACGATTTTGGTTTATAATGTCAACATCTTGAGATTCACAGGACTAGATTTGCCAATTTCCTTGATATGATAAGTGTTTTCCTTGAGCTGCATATGCAAAACTCGTGTAAACTAATTTTGCTTGTCATGTGATGCAGGCAACTACCCCAGAATACAAGGCTTATCAAGAACAAGTTCTCAAAAATTGCTCACAGTTTGCCAAAGTAAGGCTTTACGCGGTTATATTCCGTTGGAATTAGATATTGTTACCGTTCTCTCTCTTAACATTCATTTTCTTATGCTGTGACATGTTAACTCTTGAAGACCTTGAACGCATTGGGATATGACCTTGTTTCCGGTGGTACTGAGAACCATCTAGTCTTGGTCAATTTGAAAAACAAGGTTTGTAGAAAAAAAATTCCACTTTAATTCTTTAAAATTCAGAAGGAACATTGCTGTCAACTTAAAGTAATTATTTCTGGGGCATACGAAGGGATGAAATTTTTTACTTTATGGTCATATCTTGTCATTATGTGGCATGTCCAACAGCTCGGTGGAAATAGATAATCAGGAGTTTCTTTTGTTATGTCCTAAATACTGCAGGGTATTGATGGCTCAAGAGTTGAGAAAGTAATGGAATTGGTTCATATTGCTGCTAACAAGAACACTGTTCCCGGGGATGTGTCTGCCATGGTTCCTGGAGGCATTCGAATGGGTAAACTTTTCCTTCACCTTTAGAGTACATGGATGTTGAATAATGGCTAGGTAAACTGCTAAAATCTGGCTTAATGAAATCCCTCGTCCATTTTGTGATTCAGGAACACCTGCTCTCACTTCAAGGGGATTCCTTGAGGAAGATTTCGCTAAAGTAGCGGAGTTCTTTGATGCTGCTGTGAATTTGGCCTTGAAAGCCAAAGCTGAATGCAAAAAAGGTTCCTAATTTCACGCCTTCGATGTGTGCTTCTTTAATATGTGCTAATTATACTTGGTTCGCGTTATTAATAATATGTGACATCTGTAGGTGCAAAATTGAAGGACTTTATGGCCGCAGTTGAAAACAGTGCTAGCATTCAGTCTGAAATTAAACAGCTCCGTCATGACGTTGAGGAATACGCAAAACAATTCCCTACAATCGGGTTCTGCAAAACAACAATGAAATACAAGCAATAAACTCCACTATCATAAGGTATGTAAGCTCCCGACCTTATAACCTTCACTCACATTCGGCAGACATTTAAGTACCCAAACCTTTCAAAGAAGTCTGCCAGTTAATTCTCATCCATGATTGTACTGGATAAAGACAAATATCTGTATTACGCCTTGTAAAGTGTAGTCTTATTAGACAATTCGGTACACACGATTTATCTACAGTCAAATAAATGAAATCTTCTCTAATCTATTTGGCATTCATGTTGAAACAGTAGGCGTATATGCTTTGGTAGTGCAGTGGAGTATCTACAAAGGCGAATGAGATAAACACGGGGAGGGAGTAAACTGCCTTTTAATGTAGGGAATATATGAATGCTTTCAATCAGTGAATGGGAGATATTGTTGACATTACAGGTTCTAAGCATGAAGAAAGTACCACTTGGTTTAAATTTCATCCTTCATTCAAGAACTGAATCATATGTATATTATATTAAACTTGATCAATTAGAATGCAACAATATAAAGCTTGTCCCAAAATTTAGGAGGAAAAACAAAAACCAATTGGTAAGATTGGTGTTACCTGATTAACTGGAGCAAGGCACCCTGAGCCATCCTGAGGTAGCATCCAAGTGTGGAGGCCGGTGTGGTTAGTCTCATATGTGAGTGCCCCAGGGACAAGATGTTTGGTGTCATGGAAGGGCTCAAACCTAAGGCTAAGTTGTTTCCAAGAGCCTTACCGGTTTTCGATATTATTATGTCCGATAGTTTTTCCTCATAAGGGATTATTATTTTGTTAATTGCGTCTAAAAAAGGAAAGGAAACTAGGGCCAAGTTGGGTTATCAAGATGGCTAAATTTGGTAAAACCATTTGCTAAACGGGCCGTATTTATCCGGGCCTACTAAATAAACAGGCCTTATAGAGGAATGATTTTTTTAGCGACCATGGTTTTCTTTTGGGACCATGGTCTTATTAGTCCAACCTCCCTATACTTATAAGGGGTTTCCTAAAGTTAGGTAAATACACATTTACCCTTTACTTTTAATTTAAATTAAAACTAACCTAATAACTATATAAATCTAATCATATACATCTAATCTAAATGAATCTATTATCAAAATCAAAATCAAAAACAAAAATAGGAGGGGAATCCACATTTTTTAGTTTTGAAAATAAATAAATTATTCTTTTCTTCTTCTCTCTTTCCTTGACGTTCCTCGTTCGATTGAAAATTATTCTTTTCTCATGTTCTTTTCTTCTTCCCTATTACTTTTAATCAAAATAGGGTTCATACGGAAGTTACAGTGCTTTGTTCGGTTAGGACGCGTTTCACAAAAATCCTAGTTTCTTAACCGAATTTCCTGAAAGGAAGAACACGAAGAACAGTGCGGTTCAATAGGATTTAAAATTAGGTTACCGAACTGCGAGTTCGGTTGGTTTGCAAAAATTTCTAAAACTATCTAGTAACCGAACTCTATCCATGTTACAAAAAAAAAAAAAAAATCCAATGTAACCGAACTGTGCTATTTTTCCCACTATATCGAGTTCTCATTCAACCGAACTTTTCCCACTCTGTTCTGTTTGTTCGCAAAA
>NC_039363.1:175072-257780 GCF_003573695.1 Papaver somniferum
AAAAAAAAAAAAAAAAAACAAACCGAACTGTGTTATTTTTCCCACTATGTTCGGGTTGTTCGTAAATTTTTTTGACAAACCGAACTCTTCACTAATTGCATACATGTGGAGTTCGGTTAGATATGTTGTTACGTTAAAGTTTGCGAACCAACCGAACATGACTGTAAATCCTATAAACAAAGTTCGGTAACATGTCTGTTAACCGAACGACTAAAAACCTCCATTAAAGATTGAGTTTGGTAACCTGTGTTTGGAAAAAGTAACCGAACTACACTTTCAGATGAGTTCGGTAACCTGTTCTTCACATAAGGTAACCAAACAAGCCCAAATCTAATCTAAAAATTTATATTTTTTTGAAAATTTGGAGCATTTCAACCAACATTATCTAAGTTTGAAGCATACCTGGGTACCCAAATACTCTTCCTCCGATTGTGGTTGGTAAAATCCATAGTTTTTCACGTTTTCCTTCTTCATCTTCTTTAAATTTACTCTCTCAATAATTCTACTTCTTTAAAAAAAAACCCATCTGATTTTTTAATGTCACTAATTATCTTTAACTTAATCATTACACTAACTATATTAACACTAACTAATCATTACCTAAAATTAATTAGGAGGGTAATTTAGGTATTAATATAAATAACTAGATAAGGGGTGATCTAGATTTATTTCTAATTTCTTACCAAAAATAAAACAATGGTCCCCACAAAAAAACCATGGTCCCCAAAAAATCGTTCTTATAGAGACGAGCAACAACTTCACTAATCAGACTCACATAGTCACATTTACATCAGATATTAACTTTTTTCTGACTCCACTCGGGTGGCAGATTGTAATTTTTTATTATCTAATTCGAGATCTAACTTAGATTTATTTGAGGTAAATATCCGATTAGATTTGACAGTCGTCCGTAATACTACTATTTAACAATCAGATGTGATAACTCGATCAAATTCAGATGCAATTCAATTGCCGAGGAAGAATATTCTTTTATAAAATAATACTATTCCCAAAACATTGCCGATGGTAAACCAATGTTTTAAGAACCGAACCGAGTGTCAAACCAGTAAAATGACTGGGTCAGGATCAACTGGTTTAACTAGTGGTTCAACCGGATCACTGGGTCAATCATATAAAAACTATTTTGATAACATAAAATTGTAAAGAAGGTATTTTGTTGACAAACAAGGAATCTAATATATTTGTATTAAAAGGAGGCGTAAGCCGCGTAACTAGTTAGGCTAATTTTGGAAGTAATCACGTTTTTACTATTAAAAGGAAGTAATTGCTAACTCTATATATACCTCTCTTATGCTTAGTTTTTACTATTTTTGCCACTGAAAAGTGAAACCTAATATTTTAAGCATCGTGTTTCTCAATTATCAGCCACTGCACCTCTCTGCCGCCCAAGCTACTATTAACTCTTTCTTCCTCTATTACACCCGCGGAAAGCTCCATTTTCATCTGAAGAAATCAAGGATTTATTGTTATAAACCAACAAACATTTTGTTTGTGTTGTTGGAAGATTAACTTCTATCTTTCTCTTTATCTGTAACTTTTGATATTCCGATATGGGTTTTATTTTTTATAACTTATTTTGTTGATTTTTCAAAATAATTCCTATGTATTAGCAATGATATATTTGAATGATACTTTAATGGAATTAAAAAGATTATTAGCTTTTAGATAGTTTGTTTGAATGTCGTTTATATAATGAATCGTTGAAACTCAAGCTGGGTCGCCGGAAAAGAAGAAAAAATTTGACGGCAACGAATGAAGAAAGAAATTTAACGGAAAATCAGCCGGATGAACCGGGTTAAAACCCAGCTGGGTTGGCTGGGTCGCCGGTTAGATCGTCCGGTTCACACGATTCATTGGGTTTTTTAACATATTACTGGGTCAAGAGTGGCCCAGCCTTTTTTTTTACTGGTTCACCGGTTTACCGATTGTAGGGGTGTGCAGGAAAACCGAAACCGCGGATTTCACCCGCAACCGTCCACAAAATCGCGGGTAAAAATCAATCCGCAAGAGTTTATAGGCCGGACACGGGTGAGTTTTCAAATCCGCAAGGTTTAGCGGTCTGGTTGCGATTAGATTTATAAATCCGCGAATTCATCCGCAACCGTAGGGTAGTAAGGAAATTTAGTAAAATTATTAAGGATAATATGGAAGTTTTAGTTTTAAAACCTAAATCGATGATTCAAAAGAGAAGCCTCCAATAAAAATGCATATATCTGGCTTTGTAAGATCTTCAAAACGAATTGTATATCCAACTTCATCTCCAAGAGTTACACCCATCTCTTCAGCTACCCTAGCAGCAACAGACTGAATCAAAAACAAAAACAATTACAAAATGTTGATTTCAAACATAACCAGTCAAGAACAACAGTTGAATTACAATATTTTGCATTAGGGTAGTAAAAAGACAAACCTGAACGGATAATAGTCTTGGTTATGTACAAGCAATACCCCTTCCACCTTCAGCCCATCCAGCTTCGTTAAGAAACTGAGGGATTTGAGTAGTTTTACTACTGCCAGTTTCACCAATAATAATGCTAGTAGCATGATTCTCAACTAGGTAAAGAATGTGAGTACGATATTTGTACACTGGTAGTCTTTGTCTTTGCTTCTAAATACTGTTTATGACAAATCAAAATTCAAAGTTAACTAGTAATTTAACCAATTAAAACAACTTCATCAGATAGAAAGAGAATCAACGATACCTATGAGATGGTGTTGATGACACAAAGATGACTCCACCTTCTTCATCGTCTATGAGTTGAGGTCTCTCTGTTCATGGTTTCCACAACCTAGACATTCCTATTACTTGAAAAAAAATTCTTGACTAAAACCACGATTAGTCCGCACGCGGCCCGTAAAATTCGCTGATCGCAGAGGTCAAATCCGCGGATGATTGGGCCGGTCACGGTTCAATTTTCCAAATCCACAACTTTGACGGTTTGGTTGCAGGTGACCCATAATCCACAACCATCCGTCCGTTGCACACCCCTGAACGGTTGGATCGGCCGGTCCGATCCGGTTCTTAAAACACTGGGGTAAACTAAAATTCCACTTACTTGTCTTCGAATTATTGATAAGCACATGAACATAATTAATTGCCTTGTTAAATTGGATAGTCAAAATAACAGCTCCATGCTTTACCCGTCTTTATGGTGCTCTTAACGATGGGTACAAAGATGCCCAATGGAGTCACCTTAATAATCTTTGAACTGTGCATAAGGATCCTTGGATGGTAATGGGGGACCTGAGCTTCATTCTGGATAGGTTTGAAAAGGAGGGAGGTATCATTTCAAGTAAGACTGCACAAGAACCGGTCACTTGTCCCTGTACCGGACTGGAACAGTAAAAACTGTATCGGAACTGGCATAAGCGGTACAGGGATCGGGACAAAATATGAGAACCGGGATAGGACCAGGTACAAGGAACGGTTCTTGGGAGGGGGAGGACCAGCTTGGACTGGACCATAAGAACCGGTTAATATCTACCGTTGAGGTCTTGATCTGTTTTTAATCGCAGCCGTTCATCCTTGGTAAATACTATCGAGAGAATCAGTTCACTCATCATGTTTCTTCTTCTTTTATTTTTCTCTAAAGAGCAGCGGCAACCTACTCTCTTCTGTACTCTCTCAGTATCACCATTTCTATCAGCCTACTGAGTTCAATCTGTTCACTTCTTCTTCTTCTTCTTCTTCACTATCTCTGACTGAGTCAGGTAATTATTCTTCTCCTTCTTGTTCGATTTAGGTTTTTAGGGTTTGTTTGTAGATTGTAGATTGATTTAGGGTCTGTTTGTATATTGATTTAGGGTTTTTACTTGGGTACAGATTGAACTCTGATACACTAGTAGAACTATGGTCTTTCGTCACGATTGAGCTTGTAAGGGTGATATGGGTTAACGGGACTAAATTATGATTTGGTACCGGTATTGGGTAAATGTCGTGGCTGGCTGCATTCGGAGTGGGTCATCCAGTAACTGTTTATGTTTTTATAGGACACGGTATCTGGACCAACGCGTGTCTAAAGAGCTAATGTTCGACACGAACAAGACTTGCTCCGTGTCTACAACTTGCATTGGGTTCCACGATCTCTAAATCCAATTTTTTCTTATTTTTTGGTCGATCACTAGTCCACTTCTTTCAGTTCTTCACACTTTCTTTTCTTCTCAACCTCTCCATTTTCTTTGCCATCCATAAAACCGTCGAGAAGGAAAACTCTAAGAGATCCTCATCTATCCAATCCTCAAACTCTTTTTATTTTGTTGAAAAAGATGGTTTATATTTTTGATTGACCAATTTTGATAAGGACTTCTCGTCTTGTAAAAAAATAATAATTTGGGGTTTGTTAGGTCTACAGGTGGTGTAGTGTTCAAATGTTGATGGACCTCCCTGCTGGAATCAGATCTTTGATTATCGTAGCTATCAATAATGCAACAACTGTAAGTAAAATTATCTATTTCCTTACCTGTAATGGCATGGGTTCTCAATTTTTGTCTTTTCTTTCTTATCTATTTACCGTCTCTAGTTTTATCTTCATTTTGATTCCTCTTGTTGGTTCAATTCATTGCATAGGGATAAATCTATTCAATTCTTAGGATTTGAGTTGTTCTCAAATCTATTTAATTTTTTTATTGCATTTTGATTCCTCTTTGTAGGTTCAGTTCTTATGGGATTTGAGTTGTTCTCAATTTTTTTTTTTTATTGTTGTTGAAATCTAATAGTTGTCATAGTAAGAAAGTTCAGACAAATTCAATTTGTGAATTTCGTGGATCTGAGACTCTTAAATTGGAAGAAATAAAAGGCTTGTTTAGTTGGTCATCCAATTATATATCATTTTCTAGAAGGTGTGGGTTATGATAATGGGGAGAGCTGGTTCTCTGTTTGATAGAGGTTTATGTGTTTTTGTGATTTCTATGTATGTCTTGAATTTACTTAGTTACCTTTGGTTTTCAATTCACAAGGTAGGATAGTTAGTCATTTGGGTGGATTGATTTTTATCGGAAGTTTTGTTCCAGTAATTTCCTTCTTCCTTGTCAAATTTAATCTTGTTGCTCGGCAATCAGTAGTGATGTATTTAAGGTAAACCCTAACCAGTTACTAGCATTATACTTTATCTGCGTAATTGGAAGGGCTAGTAATAAATAGATTTGATCTGCCGATTATACTTAGGCATAGTAATGAAGCATGTCCATATGTAAAGATGGTGCGCTAAGAGTTTAAGAATCATGTATCTGTGTATTGGTTTTAAGATCATTATGCAAAATTGCTGTTTATAGATATTTCTGATCGTTTTTTTTCTCTAACTTTATTTCGTGTATACTCATTGGATACTCAAATGGTTTGTTGGTGGGTGTAACCTAGGTTGAGTGTTTGTTAATTACAGTGAGAAAACTTAGGATGGTATAACACTGGCTCTCAGTAGTTGGCTAGATATGATTAATCATTTTTGGTATTACTATGGTATTTCCTTTGTTTGGTGATACTAGTTTTCTAGTGAATTTCTTTCAGTTTAAAACATGGAACCTCTCATTTTTCTAGGTATTCACATCTTCACGTATAGGATTTTCTTTTGGGGTCGCTAGCTGTTCGTGCCTTAAGGCTGGCATTGGAAATACATAACTTATAAAAGAACTGGTCATCATATTGATTTTACCTTCACTTGAGTTTCAGGTACTAATTGTACTTTTTTTTTCTTTTCTTTCACCATTGTAATAATTTACTCTATCAGCTGCATTGTGTATAAAAATTACTAGTTTGGATTTGTATTATATACTTGTTTAACTGGTGAACTTTTATTTTCACAAGGAGCAAGCACCTTCAATCATTTTCATGAATGACGTTGACAATCTTGGATCTGCTTGTATGGAATCTGGAACTGTAATGCTTATAAGTGCAGAAAACCAAGGTAGCTTGCTATTTTTTTCATACTATACTGTATTGGAGATTGAGTTTCCTACTTTTTGAAGTTTTGCCAGACATTTTAGTGTTGCCTGATGTAAAATTATATGGCTACGCAGGAGCATAACTCTTGACATACTAATTTTGCTAAATTTGTTTCTATTAGTGTACGAAGAAAGTAACCTTTTACTTGAACCCTGTGAACAAGTTGAAAGGATGAAATCCCAGTCAGTTTGATTCACCCAGGCACATACTTTCTATAAATCACGTAAGTTAGAGATGCCAATGTATTTAATTTAATTTGTTATTTACTCTATTGTATGGAGCATTTAAGACTTATTTATTGACACTAATTTCAAATTTCTTTCAGCAACTTTGGTTGCTTGCTTTCAACATTTTTGTATAGACTTCAATTGTGGTTTAGTCATTTTTTTTTTATAGTTTCGAGGAACCGTGGAGAATTACAAACTCCAAACCTTCACTTTAGTCCTGCCTCCTTCCAAGCTTGTGTGTGTCACTTATTTTTTTTTTTGCATGTTGTCCATTAATTCTACCATGTTCGACTTCTGATGTAATGTTGACCACTTTCTATGATTAATGTATAGTTTTGTGGTGTTTGCATCCCATTTCACAATGTAATTGAAGCTTCTGTAATAATATGTTATGGGTCGGATGAAATATATACCTTGGCCTTCGTAATCAATATATAAGAAAATGCTAAGTCAGATTTTGCGTTTTTCAACTAGTTTTTATACTTACGTCAAATTCCTAATAATGTACATTCTGATGTTTCTTTTGGATATGGATGCTAGTGGCTTTGAGTGAATTGTGCCTGGGAAGGTGGTGAATGGTGATTAGTGATGACTGATATATGAGTAATCTTCACGTGCGCACCGAGTATTGCACAATCTCCGTGTAATAGCATGCAATTGAGGATCGGCGCAGTCATCCAAGACTCATACATGCTTGCTTATTCCTTACACTGGTAAGTTCCTATATGATTTCTTATACGTGGGAACCAGTGTACACACTCATGCGGGATATATGTTACTTTTTCCTTGGTTTGTTGTTGTATGCATGTATCTAATCTAATTGTTGCCATGTCTTTCACTTGTGAGGTCAGGGTAGTCATATTGCTTGATTTTCATACAAAAAATTATACCATTTAGTATTTACCAGACATCTTATTGTTGTTTAATGTAAAAATATATGGTTTTGCAGGGCATAACTCTCACCACCGTAATTTTTCAAAAAATGTTCCCTTTAGTGCACGAGGAATGACAGAAGATTGCGAGCAGTGACTTGGCATTCTCCTGTCTGGAAGAGTATATTCGTTGTTCGCAGAAAGGCAACAAATTTCAGCAGTGTTTAAGATCTTACGCTGTGACATGAAATTTGCATTTTGTTTTATTTGTCTCATCCATATATTCTTTTGCAGCCAATCGACATCCTAGCATAAGAGTTTGGACTTGAAGGAGGCATACACAAGCATCTTCAGTAAACAGGACCTGGAGTAGGCAGACAATGGAAGTGCAGTTGTCCTTCCGGAAATTTTTTGGAGGTTGTCCTTCCAACTTTTTTATGCGAATGCACTTATATGTATTGATACTTTTTGACGATATTGATTTTACTTGTAAAACTCAATCAGATTTCGTATATCAAGATATTTATGAACCATGTTGATTTTCCACTATGTTACTTGACTTAATGCAATGCTGGAAGCTTTCATTTACATAATTTGTTACTTCTCATTCATACTTCATTCTTTAAAGCGCAAAATTATACTAATCACCCAAGTAATATCCCGTGAATGAGCAACGGTAGACATAGTGAATGTAAGGGATCCCACAGTACTACCTAAAATTGTCCCGATAAAGTGTTGGAATCCGTGTCCAATGAACAAATTTAGTCACGGTGTGTTACAGATTTTCGAGACAAATGAGCAAATTTGTCTCGGTTTACGGTGAAAATCCGTGACTAATAAGGTTGAGGTCACGGTGGAATACACAAATTAGTCACGGAAATCACCGTGACCAAATGGTACAGGTTTTGGCCTCGCAGGCTTTGGTCACGGTGTTCCAAACATGAACTATCGTGACCGTACATCTTTGGACACGGTAAATTACCGGGACGAAAGGCCATTTTTGTACTAGTGATACATTCAATCTATCTAATGGATTTGTTTTATCTAATGGAATATGTTTAATTTTGTCTAAATATTTTATCAATTTCTACTGTTTTCATGGTTAGGGTTTTAATAATATTAATAAGAAGTTAAGATTATCTAATTGGTTTTGCACTTCTATGATTCTATCTACATAATGTAGTCTTTAGACTCTTTACTCTTTTCCATGGAAATACTGCAATAGCATAATATATTTTGATTCATTTGAACGTCACTCTCTTTTAGTGTTGACTGTTGAATTTGAATAAAAAATTTATCTACTAAGTTGTGTGTTTAGCGACTACAGCTGTGTGTCACACTATGATAAACTCTTGCTTTGGATTGCTTTCCAGTGAATTTCGGTGATACTTCTTAGTTGTTGGTTTCATTTTAATATTTCTTGGTTTGTTGATGTTGACTATGTTCCATTTCTCTTTGTCTTTCAGTTTCAGTTACAAAGATTTATAGAACATAATGATTATCAAGAACTAGTTCATTTAAGATTTTATCTTTTTTTGAATCTTGACACAGAGTTGGGTTCTGGCATTTGAAAAGTTCAATTTAGTGTGTAGTAGTTAATGTTAGCAATTTTGAGTTGTACTTCCACTACATAAAAACTGTCTAATCTTTACCGTGAATACCATAATATTGATGACTCTCTTTGAGTATTTGTGTATATTTGAATTTGATAGCATATCCATCTTTACTAGCATGAATCATGTTGTGTTGCTTATAAGTTAAAACTAACAGTACATTGTTTTTTTATTTAATGCTTGTTAGATGACCACATCAAATGCAACTCCAACTAAAAATAAAACTCAACAAACAGAAGTTGGATCATCTTCTCAAGCTGCATCTCACACAAATGAAGCTGAAACTGCAACTCCAACAAGTACAGCTGAAGCAGTTGAAGTTGGTGATGATGGTAGCAAAAAGAAGCACAACAAAGTGAGATCTGAAGTTTGGTTGGAAATGACCAGGATAAATGAAACTCAAGATTCCATCATTGCACAAAACATATGCTGCTCACAATGACGTAAAAGGCACTTCTGGTTTATGAAAGCATTTGAAAAGATGTCCAAGAAATCCTAACAAGAAGAAAGATAAGGGACAACAATATCTGTTGATGCCACCCCCAAAACCAAGTCAGGATGGTAAACTTGTTACTCATACTTACAGTTATGATAGGTTAAGAAGGGCTCTTGTTGATTGGATAATTAAGAATGAAATAGATTTTAGAGCAGTAGACGGGTCAGGCTTTGTGGCAATGATGCAGGTGGCAGAGTCTAGGTTCAAGGTTCCAGGACGTATGAAAATTTATAGGGATATGTTAAAGATCTATGTGGAAGAGAATAATAACCTAAAAACTTACTTCTTGACATCTAAGCCTAGGGTATCTTTGAAACAGACACATGGACATCACCAAATAATTTTAATTATATTTGTGTAACTGTGCACTACATTGATCAGAACTGGAAACTACAGAGAATACTCATGTTCTGTCAAGTTGAAGGTCACACGGGTAATGCAATCAGTGAGAAGCTGGTGGATTGTTTAAAGGATTGGGATCTAGAAGATGTATTTGGTGTCACCCTAGACAATGTCAGCGCCAACACAGTAGTTATTGATCAACTGAAGAAAGTTTTTACTAGATGGACAGGATCACCAATTAGAGCTAAATAGTTACATGTAATATTATCAATTTTTTTCTTCTTTTATTGTGCTCATGAATGAAACATCAAATCCTTTATCTCTTTTCACATCATTTAGTCTGAGTGGAATTTCAGTTCTTTGACTTCTAGTAACAACTATAACATATGCTAGAAAAACCAGATCACAGATGTATTAACATTACACAATTTGGGTGGGGTTTGGAACATGAGGTACTAGTGAGCTAGATTTTTTGGCATCGTGATGTTTAAATGTGTAATTTTATTATTTTAGTTTGTATTTTTCAATTGTTACAAGTAATCCATTTTACTTTTCCCGATGAGTCAAATGTGAACAACATTAGCAGTAATCCATCTTATAAAAAAGTTCTCAATTTGTGCGTGAATTTCTCACAATCACAGGCATGTTATGAATTCTGTTTCGGTCTATAAGACTATAACTGAATATTTTTTCTTGATTACTTGTTATCAGGTGAGGTGTACATCCCATGTTCTTGCTTTTGTCATAAAAGATACAGTACAACTCTTTAATGAATCAGTTAAAAGGATAAGGTCAGTTGTAAAATATGTTCTTAGTTCTCCATCCAGGGGCTGGAATTTACTCTTAACTATATGTATGAGAAAAAATCGTGGGAGGTTGAAAGAGTTATGACAAAGGTGAGATTATAATTTCAGGAACTCTTTGAAGAGTATAAGTCAGTGTATTCAACTATTTAGGAGGGGTCAACTAGTGCTGCTCGCTAGTTTCCAATTCAGCTAGCGTGCAATCTCATGGTTTGAAGTCTAGAATACAATCAAGGAATAGACAGCATTGCGACAACCCAAGTTGTATTGAAGAAGCAAGAACAACTGAGTTAGATAGGTACTTGACAGATGTGATGGATGGTGGAATGCGTGATGTATATCAAGATGACCAGTTTGACATATTGGCTTGGTTGTAGGCTAATGAAAACTGGTATAAGGTACTGTAATATATGGAAAGACATATATTATCCATGCATGTATCTTCAGTTGCCTCTGAATCATCTTTTAGTATCGGGAAGCGCGTGCTTACTCCATGGAGAGATTCTTTATCCACAAAAAAAGTTTATGCATTGCTCTGTACACAAATCTATTTACAAAAACCCCTTTCTCTTGATCTTCTATGTGATTATATACCTGATGATGATGTTGAAGATGCGGAAGGTAATATATTAGTTTTTCTTCTTTTTTGATTTCTTTAATAGTACTTACTTTTCTTCTATTGGTACTTACTTTCTTGTTTTACTTTTTTTTGTTTCTTGTTGCAGTCATATTGGAGTCTCTCCTAAAAGCTTGAAGTTCATTCCTTGCTAAGAAATGGAAGGTTGTTAACTTTGTTTATCTTGTTCTCTCTTGTTATCTTGCATATTAAGAAAACATATTATCCTTGTTTAAACATAATTAGGATTCTAAGCATTGACAGTAGAAGCCATTTTATTTTCTATGCGCCTTCCCCTATGAGACTGTCAAATATCCATTTACAAGAACTCAATGGATGACTTGTATGTATGTACCTTTGCTTATACTACAGGGTGTTTTTGTGTACAGAACAATAATTTCTTAGTCCTTTGTTGTTTCTTAATGGTCTACATCCAAACAGTAATTTTGAAATGGTTTTAAGAAACATAAATTCAACTGTAGTTCAGTAGTTCTTATGTATTTGCTTGCTAATTGTGGTTGTAATACACACAGGTTGTGCTATCAGCCTATCACTGGCCTTATTGGAAAGGAAGGTGCAGATTTGTGGCCTAGAATTGCAAGTGCAGAATGTGCATCCAATGTCATTGTTTGAGAAGTCCCCCATCCTTTTTTGTTGCCTGTTGCAGATATATTGGGTGCTTCACAAGATGACTGCACTTCATTTCTTGTCGCAGACTTATGGAAGTGTTGGTTTTACTATTTTGTAATGTTGAACTTTGAACTTAAATATATGTAACTTGTTTTAACCTTTGTTTATTTAAGAACAATCAGTTTCTATATTTTGATAATTTTGTTGGTTGAATTTGTTGCGACTTGTATGTTAATGTGTGTCTGAAAATTCAGGTAAAAACCCGGTACCGGTCCTCAAAAATGAGCTACCGGTCAACACCAGGTACAGGGACCGGTTCCATAAGAAAATCGGACCGTACCGGACCATGTGAAACCTTAATTTCAATCCAAAATGACTCACATGTAAACAACCAGCTTCTGCAAAATAATAATGTGTTTAGTATGCCATATATAATTAATCCCTTTACCTGGACTATGAAAAAGCAAGGGTCTAACAACACCACCCAACATTTCACTTAGCAATCTGTATGGACAAACTCGAATATACTTTTAATAGAATCAACAAGACTCAATCAATTAAAAGTACATCAACGAGTTTATATCTCTCTCTTGATTTGATTTCCTCAAACAAAACTGCGAGTACTAATCAAATACAAGGAATAACTTGGATGGTACCAAAGACCAATATCCAAGGATCAATCAATGGCAATCAATAACCAAAGCTTGGATTACTCTAATTGATGATTTAACGCACAACCTGTATAATTTCAATTATAAAGATAAAACAATATAATGTGGAAACTGAAATAACACAGACGCCAGAAATTTTGTTAACGAGGAAACCGCAAATGCAGAAAAACACCGGGACCTAGTCCAGAATGAACACACACTGTATTAAGCCGCCACAGACACTAGCCTACTCCAAACTAACTTCGTACTGGACTGTAGTTGAACCCAAATCAGTATCCCACTGATCAAAGGTACAGTTGTACTCCCTACGCCTATGATCCCAACAGGATACTGCGCACTTGATTCTCTTAGCTAATCTCACCCACAACTAAGAGTTGCTACGACCCAAAATCGCAGGCTTTGACAATAAACAAATCTGTCTTACACAGATAAGTCTATCAAAGGATCAATCTGTCTCCCATAGAAAAACCCTAAAGTTTTTGTTCTGTCTTTCGATATTAATCAAGGTGAACATGAACCAAATGATAATCCGGTCTTATATTCCCGAAGAACAGCCTAGATAAATCAATCACCTCACAACAATCTTAATCGTATGGTTGCGAAACAAGGTATTGCGGAATCAAAAACAATGAGACGAACATGTTTGTGACTACTTTTTATATCTTGCCTATCGGAGATATTAATCTCAAGCCAATCAATCTGATTGTACTCGTACGATAGAAGATGCAAGATCAGATCACACAACTATGATAAAAGTAGTATCGGTCTGGCTTCATAATCCCAGTAAAGTCTTTAAGTCGTTAACCTGGTTTAAGAAAAAGAAAACCAGGGTCATTCACCCTTTCGCCATTCTTCCTTCTTCCATTGTAGGCATTTTTTGTTTTGAACACACAACTAAAAAAGGACTTATCACAGTACATTCCTTAAGTGTTTAAAGTGCCTTTTTCAACAATGTGTGAAACCGATTTAATGACTTCTTTAGACATCCAAGTAAGAATGTTATGAAGCTTTTCATTCCTCAACCGGTAACGACATCTTTGCTCAGAATGTCCTTTATTCCCGCAGTAATTGCAGTTAAAGGAATTATTTTTAACTGTTCTCTTGTGAGCAGAATTAGAAGGAGCAGAATCCTTGTTTTTGGGACCATTGCAAGCTGCTAAAGGTTTTTCACATAGAGAATTATCACTAGCTTTAACAAAGTTGATCTTACTAGTTTTTGGAGCGTCTATTCCTTTATATCCCAGACCACGTGTACTACGGTGTTCTTTACATGCTCCAAGCATAGAAGATAATTTTGTAGAGCTAGAATTAAATCTACTCAGACTCTCTTCCAGTGATTTTACTTTATTAAGAGAAGCTACAAGCTCAGTCTCCAAGGATTTTTCTTTGGCGAGAAGACTGCGCTATTTGTCGCAAAAACGTTTTTGTTGAGAGTCATATCTTGCTTCAGTTTTTGCAAGTCTTTCTTTCAACACGAGGAGATTTCGAAAAAGATTATCACGTTCATATTTTTTTGTGCATACATCTTCTTCACGGTCTTTAACGATATATTGTAAGAGTTTATATCCACCATCATATCCTTTAAAGAGTTTTCTCAACTTTCTGTTTTCTTGACAAAGAGGACCCATGTATTTACTCAAGCACGTTGTTGACTTCTTTTCTTTCAAGGCACGATCAAACAACTTGATATATTGAGAGACTTCCTCATCAATACTTTTTCCTTCTTCTGAATCACTATCATCTGAAAGATCATCCAACTGTTATCAAGAGATTTTTTCCAGTCGAAAATAGTTTCAGTCAATGGACAAGTTCTTGAGTTTTTCTCAGAAGTTTCAACCCTTTGAGACTCACGTGAGTGGCTCTGAACTGGTGTTGCGTTATCAGAGATGTACTTGTCGTCCATAGAGTCAGATCGCTACAAACACAGACTATTGAGGTCTTGAACGTGTTTGCCTACTCTGATACCAATTAAAAAAGCGGGGGTCTAACAACACCACCCAATATTTCGCTTAGAAATCTGTATGGTCAAACTAGAATATACTTTTAAGAGAATCAACAAGACTCAATCAATTACAAGTACGTCAACAAGTTTATATCTCTCTCTCTTGATTTGATTTCCTCAATCAAAACTGCGAGTACTAATCAAATACAGGGAATAACTTGGATGGTACCAAAGACCAATATCCAAGGATCAATCAATGGCAATCAATAACCAAAGGTTGGATTACTCTAATTGATGATCTAACACACAACCTGTATAATTTCAATTATAAAGATAAAACAATATAATGTGGAAACTGAAATAACACAGACGCCAGAAATTTTGTTAACGAGGAAACCGCAAATGCAGAAAAACACCGGGACCTAGTCCATATTGAACACACACTGTATTAAGCCGCCACAGACACTAGCCTACTCCAAACTAACTTCGTACTGGACTGTAGTTGAACCCAAATCAGTATCCCACTGATCAAAGGTACAGTTGTACTCCCTACGCCTCTGATCCCAACAGGATACTGCGCACTTGATTCTCTTAGCTAATCTCACCCACAACTAAGAGTTGTTACGACCCAAAATTGCAGGCTTTGAAAATAAAAAAATCTGCCTTACACAGATAAGTCTATCAAAGGATCAATCTGTCTCCCACAGAAAAACCCTAAATTTTTGTTCAATCTTTTTATAATAATCAAGGTGAACAGGAACCAATTGATAATCCGGTCTTATATTCCCGGAGAACAACCTAGATAAATCAATCACCACACAACAATCTTAATCGTATGGTAGCGAAACAAGATGTTGCGGAATCAAAAACAATGAGACGAACATGTTTGTGACTACTTTTTATATCTTGCCTATCGAAGATATTAATCTCAAGCCAATCAATCTGATTGTACTCGTACGATAGAAGATGCAAGATCAGATCACACAACTACGATAAAAGTAGTATCGGTCTGGCTTCATAATCCCAGTGAAGTCTTTAAGTCGTTAACCTGGTTTAAGAAAAAGAAAACCAAAGGTTAAAGGAGAATAGACTCTAGCATGCAAACTAGTATCACA
Organism: Papaver somniferum; assembly: GCF_003573695.1. Lineage (NCBI taxonomy): Eukaryota > Viridiplantae > Streptophyta > Magnoliopsida > Ranunculales > Papaveraceae > Papaver > Papaver somniferum. The sequence continues at coordinate 190,359 of NC_039363.1, forward strand.
CGTGAAGTGTGGGGATTAATTTTGCACAATACTAGATGTCTCCTTTATATAGTCTTTCAAATAAGGGTTTCGCCTTGGTCACAAAGTAAACAATATCCACCGTAAGATGAAAACCTTCTTTAGATTCAAGCTAATATTTCTCAACCGTTAGATCGAAAACTTAGCTTGTTATACACAAATGGAATGCACACTTCTAGGTTTGTTAACCGTACCCAAACGTGTACATCGTTGGTTCAAAAATAGTTAACCAAAAGGTTAGCCATATGAGCATTTCATACCAACCATATTATTCTTCACCATAACTAGTTCAAATGACTTCAAATGAACTAGTTAGAGAGTTGTTCAATTGCAAGGAAATCTGATGTACTACACAAGACACAATTGAAGAAAAGATGATTTGATTCACTTGAATCGGTTCATGAACTTTTATAGACACGGTTTGTAAACTGCATTCCTTAGTCTTTATAAGTTTAAGTTCAGAAATTATCTTCAAATATATAACCTTCTTAAGTTCGCACACTAGGTTCGCGGACTTAAGCAACCGGGTAGAGTTTACAAACTCCAGCAGAAAATCTCGACAAAGACTTTCCGTCGGTTCGCGGACTGGTACTCACGCAACAAGTTTGTCACCTCCAGCATAATTTCTCGAGATGAGAACTTCGGCAGTTCGTTGATTGAGTTTGCGGACTTGGCAACAAGCAATTCTTCCGGTTTCTCTTGATCAACAAAGTTCGCAAACTTTGGCTCAAGGGATAGGACTTATGCACATATGTGTTTCCACAACAATACTTATGTCCATCATTGGTTATGTAATCTAAACTCTCATTCCAACCATTGAAACATTTTTAGAGGACGTTATAGATTTGTTACACCATTTCTCGTCAAAGAAATTTTCAAAGTGATTGAAACATATCATGACTTTCATCACTAGGTAAAGATAAACATGGTCGAAGAGAAACGCTTACCAATGCATATTTCGAGATATAGGTAGGCGAGGTATAATCGGCTCGAAATACCAAATGTGTATAATCTAAGTCTATATATAGCATACAAATTTTTGTCTCAAGAAGTAGGAGATAGAGTTGATAGACTTTTGAGTGACAGATAAGTTCAAGTCTTCACATACCTTTTTGTCGAGAAGTTTGATGAGTGCCAAATATTGTATATATTTATCCCTTTTTGTTGGCAATTTAACTCATCTTTTATGCATTAATTCTACATTTTATCCCATATTCTGTATTTTCATTGTTTTCAAGAATAAATATTTTTATTAATTAATTTTGCATTTTTAGGTAATAAATAAAGTTCGGATGAGTCGCGGGGCAAAAAGAGCAGAAAAGTAGTGAAAAGCCGGGAGAAATTACGCAAGGAAGCCGCGAAGAATGGTGCGCACAACCTCATTTTCTACACACAAAAGCGCCTCCGTTCTCAGCCGTCAGATCAGTTCTCAGAAGCATCCAACGGTCGCTCCCTTGCTGTTCATCAACGTTTGATATCTCCGCCTTACACTACAACACCTAACTCCATCTCACGCCGTTAGTTTCGTTGTATCTCATCATCCTACGGTTGCTGAAGGCTATGTTCCATATTATCGTTGGATGCATTTCAGATGGATCGATCCAATGCCTATCACTCGCCGAACATCGAAGTCTGATGAGTCCGATAAACACCGGAACACCAAACCCTATCTACCCTAACCGATCACACTTTTCTCTCACTCGATTTCCTCTCTTCTCCTTTCTTCTTCACAGCAACCTCCATCACCTGCTCCTCTACCTGCTACACCCATGTCCACCACCATAATCACCACCTACACCAACTGCCACCAACTACCCCCCATATCTGCAAAAACCCATCCACCTAGCCTTTATTGTTTCATCAAACCCACACTCACGCCTCTGAACCCTAGGGTGTGGAGTTGATGAAGTAATTCATGCTAGACACAGCAGCAGGAGCGTGAGAAGAATCAGAGCAGAGAGATAAAGCATGGGTCGACGATGTGGTGAAGACCTGTCAATCAAATTAGGTAAAAAAAATTCAAACCCTAGGTCTGTAAAATTAGGGTTTTTAATTTAGGGTTCATAGGTCCTTTTTTGTATAAATTGAACACAAGGGTGTCGAATAGAGGGTGTTCTTGGACTAGCCAAGTTACCAATTAGGTCTAATTTTAGTTTGTAAAATTTTAATTTCAATTTCAATTTATGCCTGATACTGTTTTAATTTAATGTTAATTTCTTGTTTGCATGTTGTTTTAACCCCACTGATAATTCCATGTTAATGTCTACTTTCAATTTCTTTTGATTTTCAACTTCAATTTCTTTATCAATTTCACTGTCTTATATACACTGTCCATGTTTAGTCTAATTTCTAGTTTCATGTTTAATTTGATGTTAGTGCACTGTCCATGCTAGGTTGTTTTATATCTGTTAATCCTCATTGTTTTGTCATTGTTAGTGCCATCTTTAGTTCACTGTAGTTGTTGTTCACTGTTGAGTAATGGAATGATAAGTTAAAACCTGGGTGCATTGTGTTGATTGAGTAGTGGGGAGAAACTAGTGCTCACTAGTGACAATGAGCAAGCTGGTTCTCTTCCCACTCTAGATGAATGCCTAAAGCCATTGCCTTGGCTTTGTTTTTCTTTCCTTTTTTTTTTTAACTGTTTTGTTACTTCTTCTCCTCCCTGCCCTTGGCTAACAGCCTTGGTTTATTTGGTTTTGTTTCCAGTTACCTTTGCTTCACTATCACATTTACTTCACTTTCTGTCACTAATTCAGTTACACCAAAACAGCTCAGTTGTGTTTTAACACAACACAAAAATCTCTAGGAAAACAACAATAGCTCCCTCCAAGTCCCTGTGGACAAACCCCTGCTTATTCACTTTCTACTTTAGATCCTGTGCACTTGCAGGTGTAAATATAACCATAGTTTTAGGTTTAATTCCTTACCTATCAAGTTTTTGGCGCCGCTGCCGGGGACTCGGTAGCGGCGCTGTGTTGTCTCTTTGTTTTTCTTGCATTCTTGCTTGCTGACCATAACCATCATTCCCTTCTTGCACTGTCATCTTGCATATATTGCATTGTTAGCTAGTGCATCTTCTTGCATATACTGCATATTCATAGCATCATTGCATCTTGCATTCTTGGTGTAACTTAGTGTAAGCCTGTAGCTTTAACTGCATTATCATTAATTGTTGTTAGTTTGCTAGTTTATTGTACTTCATCTTAGCTTAGTTTGCATCATTGTAACCTTGTAAATATTAGTTACATCTTGCATTTGGTCTTTGCATTGGCATAAACTGCATACCAACCATTTTTTTTTTTCTTGACATATTGCATCTGTTCATATTTGCATTCTGTAGTTTTAGTCTGCATCTTAGTTTAGCTGCATTCTGCACTCTGCAATTCTGCATTCTTCAATAGTCATCTGCTTTCTTAGCTTCTTGTCATTCTGCATATTAACCTGAAACTGCAAATGCCTTCTCACTTTGATTGCCAACTGCACTGCACATCTGTAGCTGTAACCAGCACTTTTGTTCTACCATTTCCCCTGCCACTTAACCTGCTTACTGAACTAGAACTGAACTCATAATTTGAGTGTTCAGGTAGCTGGTGCAAAGAGAAAAGAGCTGAAAATTGTCCTAGTGAAGCCATTGTCCTGTAACATATCCTCTGCTGGGTTGTAAGAACTTGACCCTTGTTGCTGCTGCCTTGCCTGCAAGCCCTGAACTGAACCACCTGCTGCTGCTGGTGCTCTTGTGCTGCTGTGGTGCTCCTGCTGGTGCCAGGCCAAGAATCCTGTGAGCTGCTGCACCTGTTGCTGTGCTGCTAAGGCTGAAACTTGCTGAACCAAAGCTGCAGCCTGAAACCCAAAGCCTGCTGCTGGCCTGTTGTTGTTTGAACTGCAGTAGTGACCCTGCTGCCAAGCTTCTGTTGCTGGGCTGTGCAATAAAGAAACAAAAGCCCAACTGGGCTGTAAGCTGCAGAAGGTGAACCAAAGCCAAACTGGGCCTTGAGTGTTGAAGCCAAAGCTTAGGATGATCCAAAGCCCAACTGGGCTTTTGCAACCAAACCGAACAGCTGGGCTGTGCTTTATAGGTAAGCCTAAACCCATTAAGAGAACCCAACCTGTGGGCTTCCATTTTTAATTTGTGGGCTTGTAATAATTTTTGTTTTTCTTTATTTTTTATTTGGGCTTGTAATAATTTTTTCTTTTTCTTCTTTTTCTTTCTTTTATGGGTTTGTAATTATTATTGTTGTTTTTATTTTCTTTTATGGGTTGTGCTAATTTATGCTAGGCTAAGTTTAAAAAAAAAAAAAAAAATAAAAATAAAAAAATAATAATTAAAATTTTCTTTTGCTCCCATTTTAAACCAAATTTTTTATTTTTACTCCCATTTTAAACCAAATTTTCTTTTTCCAATGTCTCCCACCAAAACCAAAATTTTCCCAAAAATCCAAACCCTTTAAAAACCAAATTTTGGGCTTTGTAACATAGTTACTTAGCTCTTGAGCCAATCATGTCTGGATTTTGGTCTGCTCCTGGAGATGGAAATAAAACTCTTAGGGAACTTGCTTATGGACAAACTTCACGTTATGAACCTTCCACGGACCATGATGTCAATAGTCATAGGAATTATTATGGACATTTTCAAAGTCCTGAGCCGCAATACATGAACCCTACTGACTATTCATACATGCATCATTCATCGCAACGTGAAAATGAACATTTTGCTAGTGCCTCACTCACCCAATCATCACTTATGGATCAATTAGAAGCTCGAATCGCAGCTTTAGAAATGCAATCACATGAGGAATCTGTCACATCTAATTTTCTTAGGCAACCTGAAATCTATGCATGTCCCGCATGTGGTAGTTTAGACCACCCTGTTGAGCATTGTCATATTTTGCATAATTTGAGGCCATCCAGAGAAAATCCAATGTATGAAATGCCCATGAATTGTGAGAATGGTAGTCATTGGGACCATAATCAATCCTTTGAGGGTTGCGATCAATATTTTGTAGACCCTAATGACCATGCACACATGTACCATTCACCACAATTTGAACATGAAGAATTTTGTACTCCCATGAATTTAGACTCCACCACAGAAGCTTTAAGACTCTGTAAGCAAGACTATGATAGATCTACAGCACGAATTCATGCACATTTAGATCAGATTTTGCTTCACCGACAAAAGGAGGAAATTCATGAGGAAATGTATGTTGTCCCTAATGAAGTGTCTAGTCCCATTCATGTAAATAATGTTGAATATGAACCTAATTTAGAGGAACATGAATCGACTAATGACACCACCGCTGTTAATGAGGACCAATATGCATGCTACCATGATGATGATTATGATATATTAGAGGAACATGAAAATATTGTGGAACCTGTTGGTTCAATAACATATGGCTTCTCGCCCTCGACCTTCATGAATGTTGTTCTTTCTAATACTCATTGTAATTCATATGATTTTGATATTGACATGGGATTCGTACAATTATTCTGTGAAGATGAGCATAACATAGGAACTGTTGGATCTTCTGTAGACACTAATATGCATGAAAATATATTTGATGTGTCTGATTCTCTACCTAGGTCACATTGTGATATTTCTCCTGATTTGCCGATGCATGAGAATAAATTTGTTGATGATGTTGATGATTCTGAGTGTGAACTTGCCAATGTGATTGATGATTGTGAGCATGATGTGACATGTGTAGACGATTTAGGAGATTTTGATTTGATTGATAATGATATACCTATTCTCCTACATGAGTCACAATCTGTTGGCCTTCCACCCAACCTAGATTTGGTTTGTACCCATATTGTCAAACCAATTTTTCTGAAAATTCCTAACCTAGGTTTGGAACTGTATGCTTCCCAAGTCCTCTTGGACTATTTTGCTTCTAAGTATAATACATTTGAGGAACCACAGTTGGAATTAGCATGTTTGCCCGTCCCTAGCACAGTTCATTTCGAGCTAGACCTTTTGCATGATGAACCCCCAAAACTGCACGATTTTGTTTTCAAAACTATATCTTCTGTAAAATCCAGGTTTGGGGGTAGCTCATTTTGTTTCGCAGTTTCACTCGCGTTTCTTTCCTGCTATATATGTGTGAAGCTGTTGAAATGTCTACACTTTGTCTTTTGGGTTGATCCTCAACTCTTTAGATTGTTAGTGTATGGTGAATATTTTTGTACATAATCCAGTAGTTAAAATTTCTTAAAAACCCTTTTGTTCCTTTTGTATATATTTTGCTAATCCAATATGATCTCGGCTGAAATATGTTGGATTTTTGCCTTGAATAACGGAGTTTTAATTCTGCTTTCGCCGAAATCGGGTATTCTCTCTCCTTTTACTCTACTCAGCATGTCCCTTTCCATATGTTGCATTTTAATCCTTTCCATATTTTGAAACATTGAGGACAATGTTTAGTTTAGGTTTGGGGGTATAGAGTAGATGCCACGATAATATGCTATAATTAAAAACAAAACTCCTTCTTCTTTTTGAAAAAAATTGAAAAATTCCAAAAAAATTAAAAAATCAAAATTAAAAAAAAAAAATAAATAAATAAAAAATGAAAAATCATAAAAAATGGAGCTCATTTACCTTGAAATGTTGACTCTTGTGCAAATATGTATTTTTATTAGGAGTCTTAGTCTAGATATTTAGGCACCCTGATTCTAGCACAATTCACATAGTGATAAGAAATTTGCACGCGCACGATCTACCAATACATGTATGGCCTCGATCTTCAAGGTGTTGGATAGGAAGTTACGATTGCCAATCACTTTAGAATACTGAACGAAACTTGACTAGCTTGTTCTTTGGTTGGTTGGGATAGAAGGTGGAGGTTACATTAAGAAAAACAACCATCGAATTTAACTGGGTGCATCAAAAAGGGCTACCTCTTGCAAAGTGTCATGTAATCTTTTGTTTCTTTTTGTATATGTATCAAAAGTGTTTCTATGTAAAAAAAAAAAAAAAAATCAAGTATTTTTCAATTCCATCCTCTCTTGTTCCAAAAATAAAAGAGAGTGGTCAATGTAAATAAGAGTCATGTAAAGAGTCATCTTTTGTGTTTTATTGTAATAAGCAAGGAAGGGTGTATGCCATTGATGTACAACGCGAGTAATTGTGAAATACCTCCAACTCATTCACAATTCTCGTAAAGTCCGGACAGCTAGCTAGATTTCGACCTTGGTTCTTAGCCTGAGAAACTATCTCTTGGTGATTAGTAGTCATAACTTCAGATCTTTCTTTACACATGTGTAGATACACTTTACACTCTTATCACATGTCATTTTTTTGTTATCAGTGCTAGGATTGTGCCTTTGATAGCTAGATTGACATCTCCATTTTGCTGTGAGCTTAAACTGTTTTGCACATGTCACATTTGATGGAATCTGAGCTTATATTTTGACCTAGAACTTTGTAGGTACGTTCTAAGCAAACCTTCACGAGACTTCAACTCGTCCACTAGGGACACTTAGTGGTTTAAAAGGCTTAGTGCATACGCTAAATGCATTCGAGAGACCAGCGACAGTGGTATAGTTAGGATTTCCTTAGTTTTGTTTTACTTGAGGACAAGTAAAATTCAGGTTTGGGGGTATTTGATGAGTGCCAAATATTGTATATATTTATCCCTTTTTGTTTGCATTTAACTCATCTTTTATGCATTAATTCTACATTTTATCCCATATTCTGTATTTTCATTGTTTTCAAGAATAAATATTTTTATTAATTAATTTTGCATTTTTAGGTAATAAATAAAGTTCGGATGAGTCGCGGGGCAAAAAGAGCAGAAAAGTAGTGAAAAGCCGGGAGAAATTACGCAAGGAAGCCGCGAAGAATGGTGCGCACAACCTCATTTTCTACACACAAAAGCGCCTCCGTTCTCAGCCGTCAGATCAGTTCTCAGAAGCATCCAACGGTCGCTCCCTTGCTGTTCATCAACGTTTGATATCTCCGCCTTACACTACAACACCTAACTCCATCTCACGCCGTTAGTTTCGTTGTATCTCATCATCCTACGGTTGCTGAAGGCTATGTTCCATATTATCGTTGGATGCATTTCAGATGGATCGATCCAATGCCTATCACTCGCCGAACATCGAAGTCTGATGAGTCCGATAAACACCGGAACACCAAACCCTATCTACCCTAACCGATCACACTTTTCTCTCACTCGATTTCCTCTCTTCTCCTTTCTTCTTCACAGCAACCTCCATCACCTGCTCCTCTACCTGCTACACCCATGTCCACCACCATAATCACCACCTACACCAACTGCCACCAACTACCCCCCATATCTGCAAAAACCCATCCACCTAGCCTTTATTGTTTCATCAAACCCACACTCACGCCTCTGAACCCTAGGGTGTGGAGTTGATGAAGTAATTCATGCTAGACACAGCAGCAGGAGCGTGAGAAGAATCAGAGCAGAGAGATAAAGCATGGGTCGACGATGTGGTGAAGACCTGTCAATCAAATTAGGTAAAAAAAATTCAAACCCTAGGTCTGTAAAATTAGGGTTTTTAATTTAGGGTTCATAGGTCCTTTTTTGTATAAATTGAACACAAGGGTGTCGAATAGAGGGTGTTCTTGGACTAGCCAAGTTACCAATTAGGTCTAATTTTAGTTTGTAAAATTTTAATTTCAATTTCAATTTATGCCTGATACTGTTTTAATTTAATGTTAATTTCTTGTTTGCATGTTGTTTTAACCCCACTGATAATTCCATGTTAATGTCTACTTTCAATTTCTTTTGATTTTCAACTTCAATTTCTTTATCAATTTCACTGTCTTATATACACTGTCCATGTTTAGTCTAATTTCTAGTTTCATGTTTAATTTGATGTTAGTGCACTGTCCATGCTAGGTTGTTTTATATCTGTTAATCCTCATTGTTTTGTCATTGTTAGTGTCATCTTTAGTTCACTGTAGTTGTTGTTCACTGTTGAGTAATGGAATGATAAGTTAAAACCTGGGTGCATTGTGTTGATTGAGTAGTGGGGAGAAACTAGTGCTCACTAGTGACAATGAGCAAGCTGGTTCTCTTCCCACTCTAGATGAATGCCTAAAGCCATTGCCTTGGCTTTGTTTTTCTTTCCTTTTTTTTTTAACTGTTTTGTTACTTCTTCTCCTCCCTGCCCTTGGCTAACAGCCTTGGTTTATTTGGTTTTGTTTCCAGTTACCTTTGCTTCACTATCACATTTACTTCACTTTCTGTCACTAATTCAGTTACACCAAAACAGCTCAGTTGTGTTTTAACACAACACAAAAATCTCTAGGAAAACAACAATAGCTCCCTCCAAGTCCCTGTGGACAAACCCCTGCTTATTCACTTTCTACTTTAGATCCTGTGCACTTGCAGGTGTAAATATAACCATAGTTTTAGGTTTAATTCCTTACCTATCAAAGTTCCATCGGTTCCTTGAGTAGTTCTTCTTCTTGTATGATGAATTGTCATGAAGTATTTAAGCTCAACTACACTTTCTATCCTAGTCCGAGACTTAGCTATAGTAGACTAGAAATCAAGACTTATAGTTTTGATCACTAACATTGACAAACATGCTTGAGATAGCAACGCATGCGAGTTCGACCGAGAAATGCTCTAACAATCTCCCCCTTTGTCAATTTTAGTGACAAAACTATCAATATATATGGAATACAAAAAAGATAAAGAAATTTTAGTAGCTCCTATTCCACATGTCAAATGGTCAACATTCCTCGAAATCTTCGTCACTTCCAAGTACTCCAATGATACCAAAGTTTGTAAGTTTAGCATCACCGTTGTTGAAGATCCGTATCTATAACAATGAGAAAGCATCGGTCTCGATCATTGTTATTCAGTGTCATAGTATTATTACACAGGGTAAAAGTCCAATTGTATCACAACTTTAACAATAATACTATGGTAATATGTATCACTCCCTCTTAGTCAATACTCCATCTCACATGGAAATCACTCCCCCTTACACAATGATCCTAAACCATATGTATTTGTAATGTGAACTACATATTAATTCCCCCCCTTTTTGTCAATAAAATTGGCAAAGATACAAGAACGGGATCATAATGAAATTTCCGTAAGAGATATTTCATGACTAAAAGAAAATAATACCATCTAATTTAGATGCAATCATATAGCCGAAGCTAATAGCATTCATCAAGGAGTTTAAAGATACAAGATGACCCTTTAAAATTCCACAGCCGCACACCCCTTAAGATATGACCATTAAGCACAAGTTCAAAAAAACTCTCCCCCATTAGATGTCATTCCCAAGGGAACAACAAGAGCGACCTTAATTTCAAAAGAAAAAAAGGATTTTGATTGGACACCAAAAACCATGAGAATGATTTTCTATATCCAAAAACTCAATCAAGTTAATCAAAAATAAATCCATGATTAATTTAATCGGAATACACAATCAAATTAAACACAAAAGTGATCAACTTAATTGATTATGCTCGACATAAGAGAACTTACGGAGCATACGACTAACATAACCATTAGAAAATGAATTAGGATAGTCGTTCATATACTCAACATAAGAGGAATCTTATGGAGTATGAAAATACTCAACTAGATTAATTACAAGATAACCCATAATTAATCTAATTGGAATACACAACCAAACTAATTACAAAAGTAATCAATTTAATTGTCATTTGTTTTGCTCGACATAAAAAGACTTATGGAGCAATAACTAAATAACCAAACAAGATGATTAATTTAATTCAAGAATTCTCAACATAAAGTATCTTACGGAACAACCAATCAAAGCTAATCAAAAATTAATCAACTTGGTTGTATCGAGCTCAACATAAGACACATTACGGCGCCTCACAGTATTACATAAAATATGGATCAGTGAAGATCAATACCGTGGAATACACAAGGATTCATTTTATCTTCCATCACTATTTACATAACGATATTTATAATAGACATAATCCTTGAACACAAAAGATTTTAACCTATCTTCCATCAAAGAATTGACAATATAGGATTAACTTTTGTATATGTCAAAAGTCGATTCATCCTTAAATCAATACATGAATACCGATCATGAACAACTTTACTTTTGACGAAATATGGGACAACATAGTTCACAGACGTGAACACCAATATCCCATAACAAATTGCAATATAACAAATCATAATGATTAAATACTGCATACCATCATCCTCCAACTATTTTTAGAATTTAAACCAATAAACCTAAAAAAAAAAGATGAAAAACAATAGCTATGTGTAATCACAATCATTGCTATTCAAGCACTAGTTATTCTTCCAACTAAATCAAAAAGAAGACTTACTAGGCATCCAAAACAAGAAACATGATTAAAACACTCTAAACTCTGTCAACAACTAGAGAGTGAACATGGACGAGCTCATAAATTGCCTTCTTCAGTTTGTTTTTCAAAAAATCAAGATTCCTTGTTGCAATTCTGAGTTGTTCACGTACTACTTCAAAGTCTGGAAGAAGGTTCCCAACCAGTTATGATGACATCTGAACTGGTACTTTGTTTTCATGATCAACAACATGAAAGCATGTTATAGAAACAGGATTCAACTCAAGAATATTGTTCTTCTCAACTTCATAAACCTTGTTGCTTCCATCCATTGTGTACAAAAAGAGTCAAGTAGAATCTTTTGACCTTATGGAACACAGTATTTATAAGGTGTTCCAAGAAACCCTAGGAACAACGACGTTCGTGTGTGTTCGGTATGTGATTAAAAGATTTTCGTGGTTGTAGTAATGAGGTTCAAACTCTCGGAGTTGTGAAGGATAATTTTTTTAGAAAATAAAAATATATACAAAATTTTTGTCACAGGATCAAGAGACACTAGGATTCAGGATTCCACCATTAATCATTCACACAATTCATATATTTATTCGAAACAATTATAGCTCAAATCATAAGGACTCTCATTCTTGCCAAGGTAGATTTTTAGAATATTTATTGTATATCACTAGCATGACGCATCAAAAGCACTACGACCAAGCATACATCATCATACGATATCACAACTGATGAGTGCCAAATATTGTATATATTTATCCCTTTCTGTTGGCATTTTAACTCATCTTTTGTGCATTAATTCTACATTTTATCCCATATTCTGTATTTTCATTGTTTTCAAGAATAAATATTTTTATTAATTAATTTTGCATTTTTAGGTAGTAAATAAAGTTCGGATGAGTCGCGGAGCGAAAAGAGCAGAAAAGTAGTGAAAAGCCGGGAGAAATTACGCAAGGAAGCCGCAAAGAATGGTGCGCACAACCTCATTTTCTACACACAAAAGCGCCTCCGTTCTTAGCCATCAGATCAGTTCTCAGAAGCATCCGACGGTCGCTCCTTCATAGAGCATCAAAATCTGAAGTCTCTGCCAAGCACCACAGCGCTGAAATTCCAAGCCTTCAGATTAGATGGTAGTTGAATCCAACGGTTGCTCCCTTGCTGTGCATCGAAGATTGATATCTCCGCCTTACACTACAGTACCTAACTCCATCAAGTACCGTTCGTTTCGCTGTATCCATTCATCCGACGGTCGCTACAAGCTTCACTTCACATCACCGTCCGATCTACTACCAGCTTCGCATCCAGTGACTCAGCGTCGCAGAACATCAAATTTGATGAAGCCGCCTCACACCCTAGCGACCGAACCCATCCACCTAACCAAACAACCCCCTTCTCCCAACCAGTCGACCCTCTCCTCCATCACCACCCTCTGCATAATCTCCACGACCACCACCAACCGTACCACCACCTTCTTCACCTACACTGCCACCACCACACCTCCACCATCATCACCCTATGCCCCAACAACCAAAACCCATCTCCCCCCTAGCCCTCTAGTTCCCTATTTCCTCATTTTTTCACGCTTCTCTGCCTGAAACCCTAGGCGTGAAAAATTGATGAATTAGGTAACCTAGAGAAGCAATTGATGCATGGAGGTGATACAGGAGAGTCAGAGAAAGGATGGGTCGACGTCAATTTGAAGATTAGGTGAGTTAATTTCACTGTTGGAATTTGGGGATTTTTCTATAAACCCTAATTGTATAATTTAGGGGAATTGTGTTTGTGAGCTATAAATAGAGAATGGGTGTAGTGTGAGAAACCTTATGTTTGGAGTAGCCAACATCCAGGACTTTCATGTCCTGTTAAATGTTAATTTTAGTTCACATGTTAATTTCAGTTCATGTCTGTTAATGTTGTTTCTTTTTAGTTCAATTTGCTGTTCTGTTAAATGTTCATGTTTCAGCTCAAATTTCAGTTTTGTTCATTGTTAGTTCAGTTAGTTATGTTCATGTTTGTTGTTGCTCACTGTCAGTTACATGTTCACTGTTGTGTTTAATTTGCTGTCACATTTGATGGAATGCTAGGCTAGATACATTTGAAGCAATGAACTAATTGTGCAATGGAATAAATCAGTGCTCATAGCAAGCTGATTATCTTGCCATTCTTGTTGTATGCTTAGGTTGCACTGTTGATTGATCTTTGGGAGAAATTAGTGCTCACTAGTGACAATGAGCAAGCTAATTCTCTTCCCATTCTTTTAGTATACCTCCTGTAATCTTGCCTTAGCTTAGCCTTGCTCTGTTAGCTTCACCACATCCTTGCCCTTGGCCTTAGGCCTTGGTTCATCTTGTTTTGTTCTTTGCTTTTGCCATGTGTTGCCCTGTTTTTGTTTCCTTTTGTTTATTTTGTTAGCCTTCTGCTTTATTGCTGTTTAGTCTTTAATCTGTTTAGTTTTTGCTTCACTGCCTTGTCTGTTGCTTCTCTGTTGCCTTGCTTTTGCCCTGTGGTTGCATCTCTTGCACTGCTTGTGCAGCTGCTGTGCAGCACTTGTGCTGCTGCCACTTCTTCTCCTGTTGCTTTCCTTCCCCTGCAGCTGCTGCTGCTGCCCTTCTGCTGCTGCTGTTGCTGTTGTCTGCTGCTGCAACCCTGTTGCTGCTGCATTGCTTTTCTCCTGCTGTGCATTGCCTTCTCTGTCACTTGTGCTGCTGCCACTTCTTCCCCTGCCTTCCAAACTGTTGCTGCTCACTTGTGCAGCTGTTGTGCAGTCTTACAGTTCCTGCAGCCAAGCAAAGATCAAAGCCAGCTGAGCCCAATTCAGTTCATTGCTGTGCACTCAAGCCCAAAGCTCAACTCAACCTGAAGCCCAATTCAGTCAACTGTGGGCTTAACCAAAGCCCAGTTGTTTAAGACCAAAACCCAAATTCATTAAGGCCCAATCCAATTCAGGCTTAATCAAAAGCCTAAGTTTAAGGCCAAAGCCCATTTGCACTTCAAAGACCAACTGAGCCCAAGCTCAGTTCATTTTATTGTTATCAAACCCATTAAGCCCAATTGAAGCCAAAAGGCTTCAAAGCCCAACAACAATTTAGGAACCCAAATAGCTAGAAAACACTACAAAACACTCCCAATCTCTGTGGATCGACCCGTACTTGCACGAGCTACAACTGACGACCGTGCACTTGCGGTATTACTGTAGGCCCCCGTTTTCATTGCGCATAATTTCTATACCCTTTCGAGGCCTGCCAAGTTTTTGGCGCCGTTGCCGGGGAATGTTTTGCATTTAAATATAATATCTTTTACAAGCCTGCCAAGTTTTTGGCGCCGTTGCCGGGGATTGGTGCTGTGTTTTTCTTGTTGTTTTATTAGCTATTTTTGCATTTCATTGCATAGCATTTGCATCTGCATCTGCTTCACTTCATTTGCTGTTGGACCTGCTGTTCTGAACCTGTTTTTCTCTGCTGGGACGCCACCAAGGAAAAGAACCAAAACCCAACTGGGTTTTTGCAACAATATCAGAGCAGCTGGGCTGTGCTTAAAAGGTAACCCATTTAAGAGAACCCGAATTGTGGGCTTCCAATTTTTAATTGTGGGCATGTAATATTAAAGCCAATTTTTGGGCTTCTCTTATTTTCTGTTGGGTTTGTAATAATTTATTTGTGGGCTTGTTTGTTTAATTTGTGGGCTTGTATTTAATTTTTGAGCTTGTTTAATTTGGACTTGTATTTTGTATTCTGGGTTTTTAAACCCAGCTGAGCTTGTAACCGACCACGCTAGTTGAACTCGTTAGTGGGCCGAGTACCCAAATTCTAGGCCGAGATTTTGGACTCAGTTCCACCAAAAGTTTTCAACCAAGCGGAGCCAAAGCAAACACAAAAGGCTTGCACAGTGGGCTTGCTCCCATTCAAAAACCAAATTTTATTTTCTTTTCAAAAAAAAAAAAAAAAAAAAAAAATTCTTTTGCTCCCAATTTTTAAAACCAAATTTCTACTTTGCTCCCATTTTTAAACCAAATTTTCTCTTTCGTTTTCCCATCAAAACCAAAATTTGTCTTTTTCCCAACAAAACCAAATCTTTTTTCCAAAAAGTCCAATCCCATTAAAAAACCAAATTTTCTTGTAGATAATGTGTTAGTTAAATTTCCTTTTGTATATATTTTGCTAATCCAATATGATCTCGGCTGAAATATGTTGGATTTTTTGCCTTGAATAACGGAGTTTTAATTCTGCTTTCGCCGAAATCGGGTATTCTCTCTCCTTTTACTCTACTCAGCATGTCCCTTTCCATATGTTGCATTTTAATTCTTTCCATATTTTGAAACATTGAGGACAATGTTTAGTTTAGGTTTGGGGGTATAGAGTAGATACCATGATAATTTGCCATAATTGAAAACGAACTCCTTCTTCTTTTTGAAAAAATTGAAAAATTCCAAAAAAAAAAATTGAAAAATCAAAATTCAAAAAAATTAAAAAAAATGAAAAATCATAAAAATGGAGCTCATTTACCTTGAAATGTTGACTCTTGTGCAAATATGTAATTATTAGGAGTCTTAGTCTAGATATTTAGGCACCCTGATTCTAGCACAATTCACATAGTGATAAGAAATTTGCACGCGCACGATCTACCAATACATGTATGGCCTCGATCTTCAAGGTGTTTGATAGGAAGTTACGATTGCCAATCACTTTAGAATACTGAACGAAACTTGACTAGCTTGTTCTTTGGTTGGTTGGGATAGAAGGTGGAGGTTACATTAAGAAAGACAACCATCGAATTTAACTGGGTGCATCAAAAAGGGCTACCTCTTGCAAAGTGTCATGTAATTTTTTGTTTCTTTTTGTTATGTATCAAAAGAGCTACCATATGTAAAAATCAATTTCAGTTCTCAAAAAAAAATAAAAAATAAAAAAATATATATATCAGAAAAATACAAAAAAAATCAAGTATTTATCAATTCCATTCTCTCTTGTTCCAAAAATAAAAGAGAGTAGTCAATGTAAATAAGAGTCATGTAAATAGTCATTTTGTTGTTTCATTGTAATAAGCAAGGAAGGGTGTATGCCATTGATGTACAACGCGAGTAATTGTGAAATACCTCCAACTCATTCACAATTCTCGTAAAGTCCGGACAGCTAGCTAGATTTCGACCTTGGTTCTTAGCCTGAGAAACTATCTCTTGGTGATTAGTAGTCATAACTTCAGATCTTTCTTTACACATGTGTAGATACACTTTACACTCTTATCACATGTCTTTTTTTGTTATCAGTGCTAGGATTGTGCCTTTGATAGCTAGATTGACATCTCCATTTTGCTGTGAGCTTAAACTGACTTGCACATGTCACATTTGATGGAATCTGAGCTTATATTTTGACCTAGAACTTTGTAGGTACGTTCTAAGCAAACCTTCACGAGACTTAAATCGTCCACTAGGGACACTTAGTGGTTTAAAAGGCTTAGTGCATACGCTAAATGCATTCGAGAGACCAGCGACAGTGGTATAGTTAGGATTTCCTTAGTTTTGTTTTACTTGAGGACAAGTAAAATTCAGGTTTGGGGGTATTTGATGAGTGCCAAATATTGTATATATTTATCCCTTTTTTGTTGGCTTTTAACTCATCTTTTGTGCAGTAATTCTACATTTTATCCCATATTCTGTATTTTCATTGTTTTCAAGAATAAATATTTTTATTAATTAATTTTGCATTTTTAGGTAATAAATAAAGTTCGGATGAGTCGCGGAGCGAAAAGAGCAGAAAAGTAGTGAAAAGCCGGGAGAAATTACGCAAGGAAGCCGCGAAGAATGGTGCGCACAACCTCATTTTCTACACACAAAAGCGCCTCCGTTCTCAGCCATCAGATCAGTTCTCAGGAGCATCCGACGGTCGCTCCTTCATAGATCATCAAAATCGGAAGTCTCTGCCAAGCACCACAGCGCTGAAATTCCAAGCCTTCAGATTAGATGGTAGTTGAATCCAACGGTCGTTCCTATGCCTGTTCATCAAATCCCGATGATTCCGCCTTACACTACAGTACCTAACTCCATCTGGTGCCGTTAACTTCGTTGCACCTCAGAATCCGACGGTCGATTCACACATCCTTCCATCTATCCGTTCGATTCCACTCAGATCCAATGATCCAACATCTCAGCTCGCCAAACATCAAAGTTTGATGAACCCGCTCAACACCCTAAGCATCAAACCCATCGACCCAAAACAAACACCCACCTTCTTCTTCCCCAAAACTCATTTCCCCCAAATTTCTTCTCTTCCCCCGACCATGGCAGACCCTGCCATGTCTGCTCCGCCGTCTCCATCTCCACCACGACCACAAGGACGCCACCACCATCACCTACCTCTTCCCTAGTCGTGTCTGTCTTGTTCTTAGCATTAATTTTTGATGCTACCAAGAAGACAAACATAGCTAGGGTTTCACAGTGGAGAGAAGAAGGAAATTGGAGCAGCGTTCGAGTAAAGGATTAGCAGAGGAGGAGAAGTACAAGCATGGGTCGAGGCTATTTGCATCAGAGAGTGAGTTTAATTTCCAATTTAAAAATTAGGGTTTCCAATTTAGGGTTTCTGAAAATTTGGATATTTTGTAAGCTATAAAAGGGAAGTGATGTGAGATGTAAAAACTGTTCTTGGACTAGCCAAGTTTCCACCCAATTTGGGTTAGCCTAATTTCAATTGTTCTTGCACTGTTAATTGTCCTGTTAAATTTCAGTTTCAACTGTTAGTTGCATTTTCACCCTTAGTTGCATTTGTTGTCATGTTAGTTTTGAGCCCAATCATGTATAGATCTTTTTCTACAGTTGGGGAATACAACAAATCCCTTAGAGAACTTGCGTGTGGACAAACTTCACGTTATGCACCTCCCATAGACCATGATGTCAATAGTCATAGGAATTATTATGGACATTTTCAAAGTCCCGAGCCGCAATACATGAACCCTAATGACTATTCATACATGCATCATTCGCCACAACGTGAAAATGAACATTTTGCTAGTGCCTCACTCACACAATCATCACTGATCGATCAATTAGAAGCTCGAATCGCAGCTTTAGAAATGCAATCACATGAGGAATCTGTCACATCTAATTTTCTTAGGCAACCTAAAATCTATGCATGTCCTGCATGTGGTAGTTTAGACCACCCTGTTGAGAATTGTCATATTTTGCATAATTTTAGGCAATCTAGAGAAAATCCAAGGTATGAAATGCCCATGAATTGTGAGAATGGTAGTCATTGGGACCATAATCAATCCTTTGAGGGTTGCGATCAATCATTTATAGACCCTAATGACCATGCATACATGTACCATTCACCACAATTTGAACATGAAGAATTTTGTACTCCCATGAATTTAGACTCCACCACAGAAGCTTTAAGACTTAGTGAGCAAAACTTCGATAGATCTACATCACGAATTCAGGCATATTTAGATCAGATTTTGCTTCACCTACAAAAGGAGGAAATTCATGAGGAAATGTATGTTGTCCCTAATGAAGTGTCTAGTCCCATTCATGTAAATGATGTTGAATATGAACCTAATTTAGAGGAACATGAATCGACTAACGACACCACCACTTTTAATGAGGACCAATATGCATGCTACCATGATGATGATTATGATGATTATGATGATGTGTTAGAAGAACATGAAAATATTGTGGAACCTGTTGGTTCAATAACATATGGCTTCTCGCCCTCGCCCTCGACCTTCATGAATGTTGTTTTTTCTAATACTCATTGTAATTCATATGATTTTGATATTGACATGGGATTCGTACAATTATTCTGTGAAGATGAGCATGACATAGGAATAGTTGAATCTTCTGTAGACACCAATATGCATGAAAATATATTTGATGTGTCTGATTCTCTACCTAGGTCACATTGTGATATTTCTCCTGATTTGCCGATGCATGAGAATAAATTTGTTGATGATGTTGATGATTCTGAGTGTGAACTTGCTAAACTGATTGATGATTGTGAGCATGATGTGACATGTGTGGATGATTTAGGAGATTTTGATTTGATTAATAATGACGCACCTATTCTCCTACATGAGTCACAATCTGTTGGCCTTCCACCCAACCTAGATTTGGTTTGTACCAATATTGTAAAACCAATTTTTCTGAAAATTCCTAATCTAGGATTGGAACTGTGTGCTTCCCAAGTCCTCTTGGACTATTTTGCATCTAAGTATAATATCTTTGAGGGACCACAGTTGGAAATTGCATGTTTGCCCGTCCCTAGCACAGTTCATTTCGAGCTAGACCTTTTGCATGATGAACCCCCGAAACTGCGCGATTTTGTTTTCAAAATTATATCTTCTGTAAAATCCAGGTTTGGGGGTAGCTCATTTTGTTTCACAGTTTCACTTGCGTTTCTATCATATTATTATTGTGTGAAGCTGTTGAAACCTTTACACTTTGTCTTTTGGGTTGATCCTCAACTCTTTAGATTGTTAGTGTATGGTGAATTTTTTTGTATATAATCCAGTAGCTAAATTTTTTTTTAAAAAAAAAAAAAAAAAAAAAAAACTTTTTTTTCCTTTTGTATATATTTTGCTAATCCAATATGATCTCGGCTGAAATATGTTGGATTTTTTTCCTTGAATAACGGAGTTTTAATTCTGCTTTCGCCGAAATCGGGTATTCTCTCTCCTTTTACTCTACTCAGCATGTCCCTTTCCATTTGTTGCATTTTAATTCTTTCCATATTTTGAAACATTGAGGACAATGTTTAGTTTAGGTTTGGGGGTATAGAGTAGATACCATGATAATTTGCCATAATTGAAAACGAACTCCTTCTTCTTTTTGAAAAAAACTTGAAAAATTCCAAAAAAATTGAAAAATCAAAATTCAAAAAAATTAAAAAAATTGAAAAAAATCATAAAAATGGAGCTCATTTACCTTGAAATGTTGACTCTTGTGCAAATATGTATTTTTATTAGGAGTCTTAGTCTAGATATTTAGGCACCCTGATTCTAGCACAATTCACATAGTGATAAGAAATTTGCACGCGCACGATCTACCAATACATGTATGGCCTCGATCTTCAAGGTGTTTGATAGGAAGTTACGATTGCCAATCACTTTAGAATACTGAACGAAACTTGACTAGCTTGTTCTTTGGTTGGTTGGGATAGAAGGTGGAGGTTACATTAAGAAAGACAACCATCGAATTTAACTGGGTGCATCAAAAAGGGCTACCTCTTGCAAAGTGTCATGTAATTTTGTTTCCTTTTGTATATGTATCAAAAGTGTTTCCTTGTTCTCAAAAAAAAAAAAAAAAAAAATCAAGTATTTATCAATTTCATCATCTCTTGTTCCAAAAATAAAAAGAGAATAGTAAATGTAAATAAGAGTCATGTAATTAGTCATTTTGTTGTAATAAGCAAGGAGGGTGTATGCCATTGATGTACAACGCGAGTAATTGTGAAATACCTCCAACTCATTCACAATTCTCGTAAAGTCCGGACAGCTAGCTAGATTTCGACCTCAGTTCTTAGCCTGAGAAACTATCTCTTGGTGATTAGTAGTCATGACTTCAGATCTTTCTTTACACATGTGTAGATACACTTTACACTCTTATCACATGTCCTTATTTGTTATCAGTGCTAGGATTGTTCCTTCGATAGCTAGATTGACATCTCCATTTTGCTGTGAGCTTAACTGTTTTGCACATGTCACGTTTGATGGAATCTGAGCTCATATTTTGTCCTTAGGTTTTGTAGGCACACCTCTGGTAAACCTTCACGAGACTTCAACTCGTCCACTAGGGACACTTAGTGGTTTAAAAGGCTTAGTGCATACGCTAAATGCATTCGAGAGACCAGCGACAGTGGTATAGTTAGGATTTCCTTAGTTTTGTTTTACTTGAGGACAAGTAAAATTCAGGTTTGGGGGTATTTGATGAGTGCCAAATATTGTATATATTTATCCCTTTCTGTTGGCATTTTAACTCATCTTTTGTGCATTAATTCTACATTTTATCCCATATTCTGTATTTTCATTGTTTTCAAGAATAAATATTTTTATTAATTAATTTTGCATTTTTAGGTAGTAAATAAAGTTCGGATGAGTCGCGGAGCGAAAAGAGCAGAAAAGTAGTGAAAAGCCGGGAGAAATTACGCAAGGAAGCCGCAAAGAATGGTGCGCACAACCTCATTTTCTACACACAAAAGCGCCTCCGTTCTCAGCCATCAGATCAGTTCTCAGAAGCATCCGACGGTCGCTCCTTCATAGAGCATCAAAATCTGAAGTCTCTGCCAAGCACCACAGCGCTGAAATTCCAAGCCTTCAGATTAGATGGTAGTTGAATCCAACGGTTGCTCCCTTGCTGTGCATCGAAGATTGATATCTCCGCCTTACACTACAGTACCTAACTCCATCATGTACCGTTCGTTTCGCTGTATCCATTCATCCGACGGTCGCTACAAGCTTCACTTCACATCACCGTCCGATCTACTACCAGCTTCGCATCCAGTGACTCAGCGTCGCAGAACATCAAATTTGATGAAGCCGCCTCACACCCTAGCGACCGAACCCATCCACCTAACCAAACAACCCCCTTCTTCCAACCAGTCGACCCTCTCCTCCATCACCACCCTCTGCAGAATCTCCACGACCACCACCAACCGTACCACCACCTTCTTCACCTACACTGCCACCACCACACCTCCACCATCATCACCCTATGCCCCAACAACCAAAACCCATCTCCCCCCTAGCCCTCTAGTTCCCTATTTCCTCATTTTTTCACGCTTCTCTGCCTGAAACCCTAGGCGTGAAAAATTGATGAATTAGGTAACCTAGAGAAGCAATTGATGCATGGAGGTGATACAGGAGAGTCAGAGAAAGGATGGGTCGACGTCAATTTGAAGATTAGGTGAGTTAATTTCACTGTTGGAATTTGGGGATTTTTCTATAAACCCTAATTGTATAATTTAGGGGAATTGTGTTTGTGAGCTATAAATAGAGAATGGGTGTAGTGTGAGAAACCTTATGTTTGGAGTAGCCAACATCCAGGACTTTCATGTCCTGTTAAATGTTAATTTTAGTTCACATGTTAATTTCAGTTCATGTCTGTTAATGTTGTTTCTTTTTAGTTCAATTTGCTGTTCTGTTAAATGTTCATGTTTCAGCTCAAATTTCAGTTTTGTTCATTGTTAGTTCAGTTAGTTATGTTCATGTTTGTTGTTGCTCACTGTCAGTTACATGTTCACTGTTGTGTTTAATTTGCTGTCACATTTGATGGAATGCTAGGCTAGATACATTTGAAGCAATGAACTAATTGTGCAATGGAATAAATCAGTGCTCATAGCAAGCTGATTATCTTGCCATTCTTGTTGTATGCTTAGGTTGCACTGTTGATTGATCTTTGGGAGAAATTAGTGCTCACTAGTGACAATGAGCAAGCTAATTCTCTTCCCATTCTTTTAGTATACCTCCTGTAATCTTGCCTTAGCTTAGCCTTGCTCTGTTAGCTTCACCACATCCTTGCCCTTGGCCTTAGGCCTTGGTTCATCTTGTTTTGTTCTTTGCTTTTGCCATGTGTTGCCCTGTTTTTGTTTCCTTTTGTTTATTTTGTTAGCCTTCTGCTTTATTGCTGTTTAGTCTTTAATCTGTTTAGTTTTTGCTTCACTGCCTTGTCTGTTGCTTCTCTGTTGCCTTGCTTTTGCCCTGTGGTTGCATCTCTTGCACTGCTTGTGCAGCTGCTGTGCAGCACTTGTGCTGCTTCCACTTCTTCTCCTGTTGCTTTCCTTCCCCTGCAGCTGCTGCTGCTGCCCTTCTTCTGCTGCTGTTGTTGTTGTCTGCTGCTGCAACCCTGTTGCTGCTGCATTGCTTTTCTCCTGCTGAGCATTGCCTTCTCTGTCACTTGTGCTGCTGCCACTTCTTCCCCTGCCTTCCAAACTGTTGCTGCTCACTTGTGCAGCTGCTGTGCAGTCTTACAGTTCCTGCAGCCAAGCAAAGATCAAAGCCAGCTGAGCCCAATTCAGTTCATTGCTGTGCACTCAAGCCCAAAGCTCAACTCAACCTGAAGCCCAATTCAGTCAACTGTGGGCTTAACCAAAGCCCAGTTGTTTAAGACCAAAACCCAAATTCATTAAGGCCCAATCCAATTCAGGCTTAATCAAAAGCCTAAGTTTAAGGCCAAAGCCCATTTGCACTTCAAAGACCAACTGAGCCCAAGCTCAGTTCATTTTATTGTTATCAAACCCATTAAGCCCAATTGAAGCCAAAAGGCTTCAAAGCCCAACAACAATTTAGGAACCCAAATAGCTAGAAAACACTACAAAACACTCCCAATCTTTGTGGATCGACCCGTACTTGCACGAGCTACAACTGACGACCGTGCACTTGCGGTATTACTGTAGGCCCCCGTTTTCATTGCGCATAATTTCTATACCCTTTCGAGGCCTGCCAAGTTTTTGGCGCCGTTGCCGGGGAATGTTTTGCATTTAAATATAATATCTTTTACAAGCCTGCCAAGTTTTTGGCGCCGTTGCCGGGGATTGGTGCTGTGTTTTTCTTGTTGTTTTATTAGCTATTTTTGCATTTCATTGCATAGCATTTGCATCTGCATCTGCTTCACTTCATTTGCTGTTGGACCTGCTGTTCTGAACCTGTTTTTCTCTGCTGGGACGCCACCAAGGAAAAGAACCAAAACCCAACTGGGTTTTTGCAACAATATCAGAGCAGCTGGGCTGTGCTTAAAAGGTAACCCATTTAAGAGAACCCGAATTGTGGGCTTCCAATTTTTAATTGTGGGCATGTAATATTAAAGCCAATTTTTGGGCTTCTCTTATTTTCTGTTGGGTTTGTAATAATTTATTTGTGGGCTTGTTTGTTTAATTTGTGGGCTTGTATTTAATTTTTGAGCTTGTTTAATTTGGACTTGTATTTTGTATTCTGGGTTTTTAAACCCAGCTGAGCTTGTAACCGACCACGCTAGTTGAACTCGTTAGTGGGCCGAGTACCCAAATTCTAGGCCGAGATTTTGGACTCAGTTCCACCAAAAAGCAAACACAAAAGGCTTGCACAGTGGGCTTGCTCCCATTCAAAAACCAAATTTTATTTTCTTTTTCAAAAAAAAAAAAAAAAAAAAAAAAAAACCAAAATTTTCTTTTGCTCCCATTTTTAAACCAAATTTTCTTTTTCTTTTATATCCCATCAAAACCAAATTTTTCCCAAAAATCCAAACCCATTAAAACCAAATAGTGGGCTTTGTGTCTTTTCAAAATGGGCCAACCTCGTGCTCTCCATGAATACATGTATCCATCAATACAAATTCCATTATCATGTATTGTATTACCTCAAACCAATAACCCTTTTAAAATAAATGCAAGCATGATACAAATACTTCCTATATTTCGAGGGTTCGATTCTGAGAATCCCTATACTCATGTAAGAGAGTTTGAACAAATTTGTCGGACTATGCAACCTGATCATATGTCCGAAGACTCTCTGAAATTGCGTTTGTTTACATTTTCTTTAAAGGAAAGGGCCAAAACATGGTTTTACGGTTTGAGACCACAATCAATCACCACTTGGGAACAACTCACTAATCAATTTTTCCAAAAAAATTTTCCACATCATAGGACCATCGCTATTCGTCAAAGTATCAATTGTTTTGTCCAATTGGATGAGGAAACTGTTTTTCACTATTTTGAACGTTTTAATGATTTGTTGAGTGAATGTCCGCACCATGGAATTGAGAAGTGGAGACTTGTCGTCATCCTCTATGAGGGACTAGACTTTAAATCTCGAACCATGGTTGAGTCTATGTGTAATGGTGAGTATATTGATAAATCTGTGGATGATGCATGGAATTTTTTAGCCGAGATTGCAGAGAAAACCCATCAATGGGAATCCGTTAGGGAAACAGGAACAACACCACATGATATGAGTCACCCTCATGAATTAGAGTTTTATTCTTGTAATAGCTCCGACCTTAGGATTGAAAATTATCCTAGATTGCAAAATGCCTATCATGATGATGATGATGATTATGATGTTATGTTAGAAGAACATGTCTATACTAAAAATGTTATGGAACCTTTGGGTTCAAATACATTAGGCTTCTCTGCCCCGACCTTAATGCATGATATTTCTTCTAGTATTCCATGTGATGTTTCCCCTGATGTGCCGATACACGAAAATAAATCTGTTGATGATGTTGATAATTCTGATTGTGATCTTGCCAATGTGATTAATGATTGTGAGCATGATGTGACATGTGTAGATGCGTTAGAAGATTTTGATTTGATTGATAATGATATGCCTATTCTTCTACCTAAGTCACAATCTGATGGCCTTCCACCCAACCTAGATTTGGTTTGTAACAAAAATTTTAAACCAACTTTTCTGAAAATTCCTAATCTAGGATTGGAACTGTGTGCCTCCCAAGTCCTCTTGGACTATTTTGCTTCAAAATATAACACTTTTAAAGAGCCACAGTTGGAAATTGCATGTTTGCCCATCCCGAAAACAGTCCATTATGAGTTAGACCTTTTGAATCCTAAACCCTTAAAATTAAAAGATTTTGTGCTTAAAAGTAAACTTGTTGAAAAATTTTGGTTTAGGGGTGATTCATTCAGTTTTTCACTCTCACTCCCATTTAAGTCCAATTTTAGTGTTTTGAAACTTTCTATGTCTCTACACTTTTTCTTTTGGGTTGATCCTCAACTCTTTAGACTTTTAGTGTATGGTGAATTTTTTTTTTGTATATAATCCAGT
The DNA here is from genome assembly GCF_003573695.1 of Papaver somniferum. Classification (NCBI taxonomy): domain Eukaryota; kingdom Viridiplantae; phylum Streptophyta; class Magnoliopsida; order Ranunculales; family Papaveraceae; genus Papaver; species Papaver somniferum. Next base: position 216,421 of record NC_039363.1, read on the forward strand.
AGATAAAATTTTAAAAACCCTTTTGTTCCTTTTGTATATATTTTGCTAATCCAATATGATCTCGGCTGAAATATGTTGGATTTTTGCCTTGAATAACGGAGTTTTAATTCTGCTTTCGCCGAAATCGGGTATTCTCTCTCCTTTTACTCTACTCAGCATGTCCCTTTCCATATGTTGCATTTTAATTCTTTCCATATTTTGAAACATTGAGGACAATGTTTAGTTTAGGTTTGGGGGTATAGAGTAGATACCATGATAATTTGCCATAATTGAAAACGAACTCCTTCTTCTTTTTGAAAAAAATTGAAAAATTCCAAAAAAAATTGAAAAATCAAAATTCAAAAAAATTAAAAAAAATGAAAAAAATCATAAAAAATGGAGCTCATTTACCTTGAAATGTTGACTCTTGTGCAAATATGTATTTTTATTAGGAGTCTTAGTCTAGATATTTAGGCACCCTGATTCTAGCACAATTCACATAGTGATAAGAAATTTGCACGCGCACGATCTACCAATACATGTATGACCTCGATCTTCAAGGTGTTGGATAGGAAGTTACGATTGCCAATCACTTTAGAATACTGAACGAAACTTGACTAGCTTGTTCTTTGGTTGGTTGGGATAGAAGATGGAGGTTACATTAAGAAAGACAACCATCGAATTTAACTGGGTGCATCAAAAAGGGCTACCTCTTGCAAAGTGTCATGTAATTTTTGTTTCCTTTTGTAATTATATCAAAAGTGTTTCCTTCTTCCAAAAAAAAAAAAAAAAAAAAAAAAAAAAAAAAAAAAAAAAAAAAAAAAAAAAAAAAAAAAAAAAAAAAAAAAAAAAAAAAAAAAAAAAAAAAAAAAAAAAAAAAAAAAAAAAAAAAAAAAAAAAAAAACGATGTATATATTCAGAAAAAAATATCAGAAAAATACAAAAAAATCAAGTATTTATCAATTCCATCATCTCTTGTTCCAAAAATAAAAAGAGAATAGTCAATGTAAATAAGAGTCATGTAAATAGTCATCTTTTGTTGTTTCGTTGTAATAAGCAAGGAGGGTGTATGCCATTGATGTACAACGCGAGAAATTGTGAAATACCTCCAACTCATTCACAATTCTCGTAAAGTCCTGACAGCTAGCTAGATTTCGACCTCAGTTCTTAGCCTGAGAAACTATCTCTTGGTGATTAGTAGTCATGACTTCAGATCTTTCTTTACACATGTGTAGATACACTTTACACTCTTATCACATGTCCTTATTTGTTATCAGTGCTAGGATTGTGCCTTCGATAGCTAGATTGACATCTCCATTTTGCTGTGAGCTTAACTGTTTGATGGAATCTGAGCTCATATTTTGTCCTTAGGTTTTGTAGGCACACCTCTGGTAAACCTTCACGAGACTTCAACTCGTCCACTAGGGACACTTAGTGGTTTAAAAGGCTTAGTGCATACGCTAAATGCATTCGAGAGACCAGCGACAGTGGTATAGTTAGGATTTCCTTAGTTTTGTTTTACTTGAGGACAAGTAAAATTCAGGTTTGGGGGTATTTGATGAGTGCCAAATATTGTATATATTTATCCCTTTCTGTTGGCATTTTAACTCATCTTTTGTGCATTAATTCTACATTTTATCCCATATTCTGTATTTTCATTGTTTTCAAGAATAAATATTTTTATTAATTAATTTTGCATTTTTAGGTAGTAAATAAAGTTCGGATGAGTCGCGGAGCGAAAAGAGCAGAAAAGTAGTGAAAAGCCGGGAGAAATTACGCAAGGAAGCCGCAAAGAATGGTGCGCACAACCTCATTTTCTACACACAAAAGCGCCTCCGTTCTCAGCCATCAGATCAGTTCTCAGAAGCATCCGACGGTCGCTCCTTCATAGAGCATCAAAATCTGAAGTCTCTGCCAAGCACCACAGCGCTGAAATTCCAAGCCTTCAGATTAGATGGTAGTTGAATCCAACGGTTGCTCCCTTGCTGTGCATCGAAGATTGATATCTCCGCCTTACACTACAGTACCTAACTCCATCAAGTACCGTTCGTTTCGCTGTATCCATTCATCCGACGGTCGCTACAAGCTTCACTTCACATCACCGTCCGATCTACTACCAGCTTCGCATCCAGTGACTCAGCGTCGCAGAACATCAAATTTGATGAAGCCGCCTCACAACCTAGCGACCGAACCCATCCACCTAACCAAACAACCCCCTTCTCCCAACCAGTCGACCCTCTCCTCCATCACCACCCTCTGCAGAATCTCCACGACCACCACCAACCGTACCACCACCTTCTTCACCTACACTGCCACCACCACACCTCCACCATCATCACCCTATGCCCTAACAACCAAAACCCATCTCCCCCCTAGCCCTCTAGTTCCCTATTTCCTCATTTTTTCACGCTTCTCTGCCTGAAACCCTAGGCGTGAAAAATTGATGAATTAGGTAACCTAGAGAAGCAATTGATGCATGGAGGTGATACAGGAGAGTCAGAGAAAGGATGGGTCGACGTCAATTTGAAGATTAGGTGAGTTAATTTCACTGTTGGAATTTGGGGATTTTTCTATAAACCCTAATTGTATAATTTAGGGGAATTGTGTTTGTGAGCTATAAATAGAGAATGGGTGTAGTGTGAGAAACCTTATGTTTGGAGTAGCCAACATCCAGGACTTTCATGTCCTGTTAAATGTTAATTTTAGTTCACATGTTAATTTCAGTTCATGTCTGTTAATGTTGTTTCTTTTTAGTTCAATTTGCTGTTCTGTTAAATGTTCATGTTTCAGCTCAAATTTCAGTTTTGTTCATTGTTAGTTCAGTTAGTTATGTTCATGTTTGTTGTTGCTCACTGTCAGTTACATGTTCACTGTTGTGTTTAATTTGCTGTCACATTTGATGGAATGCTAGGCTAGATACATTTGAAGCAATGAACTAATTGTGCAATGGAATAAATCAGTGCTCATAGCAAGCTGATTATCTTGCCATTCTTGTTGTATGCTTAGGTTGCACTGTTGATTGATCTTTGGGAGAAATTAGTGCTCACTAGTGACAATGAGCAAGCTAATTCTCTTCCCATTCTTTTAGTATACCTCCTGTAATCTTGCCTTAGCTTAGCCTTGCTCTGTTAGCTTCACCACATCCTTGCCCTTGGCCTTAGGCCTTGGTTCATCTTGTTTTGTTCTTTGCTTTTGCCATGTGTTGCCCTGTTTTTGTTTCCTTTTGTTTATTTTGTTAGCCTTCTGCTTTATTGCTGTTTAGTCTTTAATCTGTTTAGTTTTTGCTTCACTGCCTTGTCTGTTGCTTCTCTGTTGCCTTGCTTTTGCCCTGTGGTTGCATCTCTTGCACTGCTTGTGCAGCTGCTGTGCAGCACTTGTGCTGCTGCCACTTCTTCTCCTGTTGCTTTCCTTCCCCTGCAGCTGCTGCTGCTGCCCTTCTGCTGCTGCTGTTGCTGTTGTCTGCTGCTGCAACCCTGTTGCTGCTGCATTGCTTTTCTCCTGCTGTGCATTGCCTTCTCTGTCACTTGTGCTGCTGCCACTTCTTCCCCTGCCTTCCAAACTGTTGCTGCTCACTTGTGCAGCTGCTGTGCAGTCTTACAGTTCCTGCAGCCAAGCAAAGATCAAAGCCAGCTGAGCCCAATTCAGTTCATTGCTGTGCACTCAAGCCCAAAGCTCAACTCAACCTGAAGCCCAATTCAGTCAACTGTGGGCTTAACCAAAGCCCAGTTGTTTAAGACCAAAACCCAAATTCATTAAGGCCCAATCCAATTCAGGCTTAATCAAAAGCCTAAGTTTAAGGCCAAAGCCCATTTGCACTTCAAAGACCAACTGAGCCCAAGCTCAGTTCATTTTATTGTTATCAAACCCATTAAGCCCAATTGAAGCCAAAAGGCTTCAAAGCCCAACAACAATTTAGGAACCCAAATAGCTAGAAAACACTACAAAACACTCCCAATCTCTGTGGATCGACCCGTACTTGCACGAGCTACAACTGACGACCGTGCACTTGCGGTATTACTGTAGGCCCCCGTTTTCATTGCGCATAATTTCTATACCCTTTCGAGGCCTGCCAACAACCAATTAAGAAAAATCATAAATCGATCAATAAAAAGTGCAAGTAGTCAAAAAAGAATTAATATAATTACATATGCGTAAAGAACGGCTTCCTCCATCATCCCAATGTTGGGGTTTAGCTACTCATATTAATCATGTTCTCAAAATACATTTTTATAGCTCAAAAAGTTGATTGAAAGATAAAGAAGAACTAAAACAGTGAATCTGCGACCCACAGAAGGCGTCCAGAAAACAACGTTACTTTACCACTGCTGTAACAGAAACAACGATACTTAGCTTCCACTGTCGCTGTCGCTGCTGTTTTAAGACTGTTGGAAAACGACGGTTCTGGTAAGTGTGTTCTTCGTGTTCTTCAGGCGTGTTAATGGCAGCAGCAGCAGCAGGTAACTTCTCTGCAACTCCTCCTGCGCCTCTCTGCTCGCCTCCAAACCTCCCCAAAACTCTCGAAAGCCTCTCTAGTACTCCCAGGGAACATATTTATACACCTACAGCTCGTTGAATCTCCCTCAATTACTCCATATAATTTTCTTTAACTCGGCAGTAAAGAAAAATATTATTGAAATATTTTCTTTCCATTCTTGCTCTGGTACGCATAGATTTCCATCCTGGTCACTCTAGAAGTGTTTAAACACGACCCACAACGTTGCTAGAGCCCTCATGCATGAGAAGAACACGCTCAAATCTTCTCCAATCCCGTGTCCAACCCGTGTTTCCCTGTTTTGCTTCCGTGAATTGTCCAGCTAATTATGGCCAAATTTGATCGAACCAAAAGCCCAAAACGTGTTTGATAGGTCATAACACAACTTCCTACAAAAAATAAGCCGTTGAATCGCCCTAGAACACGTTCAAAAATTCCAGCAAACATCTGCCAGTTGATATATTTTTTTCCCGCCAATTTTTGGTTTTTGAATTTGGGAAGAAGATGTCCTCCCCCCTAATCAGAACTGGGGTGCGAATAGCAGCTGCCTTGGGGTGACCTGGGGGTGCCCCTTAGTAATTAGGTTACCCCTTATCCAAAAGCGAGAGTCCGAATAACACTTGTCCTCCGGGTGACAAATCAACTTTTCGAGCCGAATTTTCCAAAAATATTTATTTCCAAAAAATACCTACAAATACATAAAATAACAAAATTAGTACAAAATTGAGTGCCAACAATATATAGTATTGAGAACAAATTGGACACAAAAATGTGTCTATCAGTATGTGTACTTGGTCAGTCACACATGTGAGACCCGGGGAAAGGATAAGCACAATTATTCAAAGATGCCGAGAGACAGACACTCGGAGAAGAGATGAAGGAACACGAGGACCAAATTATTATTTTAAAAAAAAAAAAAAACACTTAACAACGAATTTAAAACAACCCCGATAACTTTCCTAAGATGAGTCATCTTGAGAACAAGGAGCATCCACCTTTTATAGAAAATCGGGATGCGGCTTCAAACAGTCATGGTGTATTAAGATGAGCATCTTGCTCATCAATATTCACTTCTTCTTTTCCTTTATCAAGGGTATTTAGAGAGACATTACTCGTCATAGCTGAAGAAGTTTTATCAGAAAAGGGTTAGGAGTACCTGAGTCAACTGTTTTCCATGTTTTCTTGATGCTCCATTTGAGTCTGTTTACACTGATTTTTAGATCTGAGACTCGATTGTTGATATGTAAGAAATCTGGAGCGGAAGTTTTGGATTTGCAGCTTTCTTCAGGGAGAGATGAGGAACTCAACTTTTCTTTCTTTCTCCTATGCCTTTTTCTCTTTACAGGGTCATTCACCCTTTCGCCATTCTTCCTTCTTCCATTGTAGGCATTTTTTGTTTTGAACACACAACTAAGAAAGGACTTATCACAGTACATTCCTTAAGTGTTTAAAGTGCCTTTTTCAACAATGTGTGAAACCGATTTAATGACTTCTTTAGACATCCAAGTAAGAATGTTATGAAGCTTTTCATTCCTCAACCGATAACGACATCTTTGCTCAGAATGTCCTTTATTCCCGCAGTAATTACAGTTAAAGGAATTATTTTTAACTGTTCTCTTGTGAGCAGAATTAGAAGGAGCAGAATCCTTGTTTTTGGGACCATTGCAAGCTACTAAAGGTTTTTCACATGGAGAATTATCACTAGCTTTAACAAAGTTGATCTTACTAGTTTTTGGAGCGTCTATTCCTTTATATCCCAGACCACGTGTACTACGGTGTTCCTTACATGCTCCAAGCATAGAAGATAATTTTGTAGAGCTAGAATTAAATATACTCAGACTCTCTTCCAGTGATTTTACTTTATTAAGAGAAGCTACAAGCTCAGTCTCCAAGGATTTTTCTTTGGCGAGAAGACTGCGCTATTTGTCGCAAAAACGTTTTTGTTGAGAGTCATATCTTGCTTCAGTTTTTGCAAGTCTTTCTTTCAACACGAGGAGATTTCGAAAAAGATTATCACATTCATATTTTTTTGTGCATACATCTTATTCACGGTCTTTAACGATATATTGTAAGAGTTTATATCCACCACCATATCCTTTAAAGAGTTTTCTCAACTTTCTGTTTTCTTGACAAAGAGGACCCATGTATTTACTCAAGCACGTTGTTGAATTCTTTTCTTTCAAGGCACGATCAAACAGATTGATATATTGAGAGACTTCCTCATCAATACTTTTTCCTTCTTCTGAATCACTATCATCTGAAAGATCATCCAACTGTTATCAAGATATTTTTTCCAGTCGAAAATAGTTTCAGTCAATGGACAAGTTCTTGAGTTTTTCTCAGAAGTTTCAACCCTTTGAGACTCACGTGAGTGGCTCTGAACTGGTGTTGTGTTATCAGAGATGTACTTGTCGTCCATAGAGTCAGATCGCTACAAACACAGACTTTTGAGGTCTTGAACGTGTTTGCCTACTCTGATACCAATTAAAAAAGCGGGGGTCTAACAACACCACCCAATATTTCGCTTAGCAATCTGTATGGTCAAACTAGAATATATTTTTAAGAGAATCAACAAGACTCAATCAATTAAAAGTACATCAACAAGTTTATATCTCTCTCTCTTGATTTGATTTCCTCAAACAAAACTGCGAGTACTAATCAAATACAAGGAATAACTTGGATGGTACCAAAGACCAATATCCAAGGATCAATGAATGGCAATCAATAACCAAAGGTTGGATTACTCTAATTGATGATCTAACACACAACCTGTATAATTTCAATTATAAAGATAAAACAATATAATGTGGAAACTGAAATAACACATACGCCAGAAATTTTGTTAACGAGGAAACCGCAAATGCAGAAAAACACCGGGACCTAGTCCAGATTGAGCACACACTGTATTAAGCCGCTATAGACACTAGCCTACTCCCAACTAACTTCGTACTGGACTGTAGTTGAACCCAAATCAGTATCCCACTGATCAAAGGTACAATTGTACTCCCTACGCCTCTGATCCCAACAGGTACTGCGCACTTGATTCTCTTAGCTAATCTCACCCACAACTAAGAGTTGCTACGACCCAAAATCGCAGGCTTTAAAAATAAACAAATCTTCCTTACACAGATAAGTCTATCAAAGGATCAATCTGTCTCCCACAGAAAAACCCTAAATTTTTGTTCAATCTTTTTATAATAATCAAGGTGAACAGGAACCAATTGATAATCCGGTCTTATATTCCCGGAGAACAACCTAGATAAATCAATCACCACACAACAATCTTAATCGTATGGTAGCGAAACAAGATGTTGCGGAATCAAAAACAATGAGACGAACATGTTTGTGACTACTTTTTACATCTTGCCTATCAGAGATATTAATCTCAAGCCAATCAATCTGATTGTACTCGTACGATAGAAGATGCAAGATTAGATCACACAACTACGATAAAAGTAGTATCGGTATGGCTTCATAATCACAGTGAAGTCTTTAAGTCGTTAACCTGGTTTAAGAAAAAGAAAACCAAAGGTTAAAGGAGAATCGACTCTAGCACGCAAACTAGTATCACACGTGAAGTGTGGGGATTAGTTTTGCACAATACTAGATGTCTCCTTTATATAGTCTTTCAAGTCAAGGTTTCGCCTTGGTCACAAAGCAAACAATATAAGCAGTTAGATGAAAACCTGATTTAGATTCAAGATAATATTTCTCAACCGTTAGATCGAAAACTTAGATTTTTATACACAAATGAAATGCGCGCTTCTAGGTTTGTTAATCGTACCCAAACGTGTACATTTTTGGTTCAACAATAGTTAACCAAAAGGTTATCCATATGAGCATTTCATACCAACCATATTCTTCTTCACCATAACTAGTTCAAATGACTTCAAATGAACTAGTTAGAGAGTTGTTCAATTGCAAGGAAATGTTATGTACTACACAAGACACAATTGAAGTAAAGATGATTTGATTCACTTGAATCGGTTCATGAACTTTTATAACCACGGTTTGCAAACGGCATTCCTTAGTCTTTATAAGTTTAAGTTCAGAAATCATCTTCAGATATATAACCTTCTTAAGTTCGCACACTAGGTTCGCGGACTTAAGCAACCGGGCAAAGTTTACAAACTCCGGCAGAAAATATCGGCAAAGACTTTCTGCCGGTTCACGGAATGGGTTCGAGGATTGGTACTCATGCAACACGTTTGTCAACTCCAACAGAATTTCTCGGGATGAGAAGTTCGGAAGTTCACGAACTTGGCAACAAGCCATTCTTCCGGTTTCTCTTTATCAAAAAAGTTCGCAAACTTTGGTTCAAGGGATATGACTTATGCACATATGTTTTTCCACAACAATACTTATGTCCATCATTGGTTATGTAATCTAAACTCTCATTCCAACCATTGAAACATTCTTAGAGGACGTTATATAGTTGTTACACTATTTCTCGTCAAAGCAATTTTCAAAGTGATTGAAACAAATCATGGCTTTCGTCGCTAGGTAAAGATAAACATGGCCGAAGCGAAACGCTTACCAACGCATATTTCGAGATATAGATAGGCGAGGTATACTCAGCTCGAAATACCAATTGTGTATAATCTAAGTCTATATATAGCATACGAATTTTTGTCTCAAGAAGTAGGAGATAGAGTAGATAGACTTTTGAACAGATAAGTTCAAGTCTTCACATATCTTTTTGTCGAGAAGTTCCACCGGTTCCTTGAGTAGTTCTTCTTCTTGAATGATGAATCGCCATGAAGTCCTTGAGCTCAACTACACTTTCTATCCTAGTCCGAGACTTAGCTATAGTAGACTAGAAATCAAGACTTATAGTTTTGATCACTAACATTGACAAACATTCTTAGGATAGCAACACATGCGAGTTCGACCGAGCAATGCTCTAACAGACTAATATAAGGAATGAAACTGATTTGATTCTAGAGATCCTAGATAAAGATCTTACCTCTCTTGAATGGAATGTTAACTACCCTAATGCTGCTCTTTATCATATGACTGTAGTTGGGAGTGATCATTGTCCCATTATGCTACTAACTAGGAAAAAGGATAACAATACTAAAAAAGTCTTTTAGAGTTAATAAGTCTTGGTTCAGATATGCTAGTTGTTCTAATCTGATTAAGTCTTAAAGGAAAAGTCATACTAATGGTTCTATTACTTATCAATTTGTTCAATGTCTCAAAAATACTAAAGTTAGCCTTAATCATTAGAACTACCATCACTTTGGTAATATACAGACTTAGATTGCTAACCTTGAATCTCAGTTATCTGCTATCACTAGTAATAAAATCTCTCATAATGCAAACAAGATGGAGGAGTTAGCTCAAAAACTCAAGTACTGGTATGACATTAAAGATGGTTTCTGGAGACAGAAAGGTAAGGATGATTATCTTATCCTAGATGATAGAAACACAACATATTATCACCAAAAAGCAAACTTCACAAGGCAAATAACCCAAATTGATTCTTTACAATCTAGTATAGGGGTTTGGTTGGATGATAAGAAAGACATAGAGAATGGACTTCTAAGACATTTTAGAAGCATGAGTAAGACTTCTAATCCTCCTAGTTCTATTAACTATCTTAGTAGCATGCAAGCCAAAATTGATGATGCTGATAACAACATGTTAATTGCTATTCCTAGTGATGAAAAGGTTAAAAAGATTGTTTTTGAAATGGAACCTTGGACATCTCCTGGCCCAGATGGTTTCCCACCTGGCTTCTACCAATTAATGTGGGACACTGTAGGAAATGATGTGGTTAAAATGGTCCAAGCTTTTTTTCACTCTCACCACTTGTTAAAACAGTTAAACCATAATTTCACCACTCTTGTCCCCAAGAATGCTTTCCCTAAAATTGCTGTAGATTTTAGACCTATAAGCCTTTGTAATGTGTCCTACAAAATTATCTCTAAATTATTACCTTCCAGGATTAAATATGTGCTTCATAAGATTATCCATCCATCTCAAACTGCTTTCTTGTCTGGTAGTTCAATACATGATAACATCATTGCACGTGAGTTAATTCATTCCATTGAAAAAACTAAAGCTATTGATGGTTGTGCAACAATTAGATTGGATTCAAAAGCTTTTGACAGAGTAGAGCGGTGTTTTCTTATTGATAATCTCCAGAAATTGAGTTTTTCTAATACTTGGTATAGTATGATAGAACTGTGCATCACAACAGTTTCAACTTCTATATTTCTCAATGGATCCCCATGTAGTGTTATCTCCCTTAAAGGGGTTCAAGACAGGGTGACCTCCTGTCACCCTACTTGTTTATTCTATGCATTGAGTGTTTCTCTAGAAGTTTAATCCTAGCTGAGAAAAACAATCTTATTCATGAGTTTAAATAAATAAAAAGTGCCCCTCAATATCTCACTTATTTTTTTCTTCTGATGATTGTCTCATTTTCGTTAAAGCAAGGAATAAGGATGCTAGAAATTTATCGTCTTTGATTGACCAGTTCAGCAAGTTCTCAGGTCAGGTTGTTAAGTTCGAAAAATATGCTCTAGATTTTAGTAGTAAAGTTCCTAACTCCGTCAAAAATGACCAAGCAAACATATTTAGAATCAAGAGAATGTCTTTGAATGAGAAATACCTTGGAGTTCCCCAGCTTCTTCAAAAAAGGAAGAATGACTCTTTCGTTAATCTACTAGATAGCTTTGGAGGTATACTAGAAAATTGGCAATCCATTTTCTTAGCATCTCCAGGAAAAACTTTCATGAACCAATATGTGTTAGGCAGTCTAGGAAGTCATCACTTAGTTGTTTTCCCAATGCCTAAAGAACTCACCGATAAAATGGGTAATATCCAAATGAACTTTTGGTGGGGGAAAAAGGATAATGAAAAGGGGTACTATCCAAAAGGTTAGAGAGATATTGCTCTCCCTAAATATCTTGGTGGGATCGATATTAGGAAAACTGATATGTTGAATATAACTCTTCTTGTCAAGCTTTCTTGGAGGTTGATTACTAATCTTGAGAAGCCTTGGGCTGTTATTTTGAAAGAATGGTATTTTTCCGGTGCTAAAGGATTGATAGTGTTAATAGACAAGGATCATGAATCTGGCAAGGCATGTGTAAAGGTTTTCACATTATAAAAAAAACATTATATTTGGGAAATTGGTGATGGAAAGATACTTGGATTCCAAATATGCACAAGCCACCAATCTAACCAATTCTACTCCTATGGTATTACAACTGTGAGTCAACTTATTGATCATGATTTGAAAACCTGGAATTTTGATACATTTCATGCTTTTTTTGATGACAACACTGTGAATGAAATCTCTCATATTAGAATTCCCATGGAAGGTACTGACAAGCTAAGATGGGAACTATCTAATAATGGATTTTTTTACTGTTAAGCCTGCTTATAACTCTATCCTGAATGAACATTTAGCATCCAAACCCACAACAAGATCATCAATGATCGACCAATGTGAACTAACATTAGCCATGAAATACAAACATTAAACAGTACCAACATTAGCACTGCAACATTAAACTAAACACACTAACCAGTACTATTCTGATTCTGACCACATATGTTAAATTTGTAGCCAAAGATAGTGATTTAGGGAATTGGATCCCCCTGTGTATGCGGTAAATTAAAAGAAAAAGGGACAAACCCAGACCCAACAATCACTGATAGGAAAATAGAAAATGTTGTGATGAAAAATGACGCTGCCTTTACGGCAGCGTTATTCTCATTCTCATTTCCGTGCTCTTCTTCCTGGCGTGGTTTGGTGGTGGTGGGAGACTTGGGAGATGGACCACTTAGGATCCTTATATCCACTTTTTGACCACATGAACAGTGGTCAGTGGAAATGAAGAAAAAGTGTCCTGCAGCAGTGAGAGGGATTATGACATTTCCTGACATGGTGTACAAATCCATTGGTGACGAGGCATTACAGCTTCTAAAATTGGTAAAATCAACTTCAACCACATTATTCAGTGTGTCTGTCATAATAATAAACTGCACACAATAATCTTGTTTAGCACACTAACCATTGGAGAAGCTCTAAGACAATTTAAAATACCATGAAGTTCTGGTTTGTGTAGTGCAATGTACACTACTGTTTAGTAGTAAATAATTATACAGTTGAACCTTCATATAGAATAAAATTTTCTGCTCCCAATTTAGGCCAGTTATAAATTTATAATTAAATTTTTTGTCGTTTGAGTTTTGTGAAGAAAATGGCACAAATCATGTATGATACTGTGCATATAAGAGTGTCCACGGATCTCTCTCCTATATATAATTTTGTATTAATGATTGTATGAATTGTGACAAACTAAACATAGTTTTTAGATGCATAGTAAAAGAAATAGAAATCTTATGAATAATTTAAACATTTCTAATAAATATTTGTTTATCATAATGTCATTTTTATGTTTTTATTACACAAATGTGTTAAAATTAGCCTGTACCTTTTCCAAGTGAACCTCTACATAATAATACTTTTATATGTCCCCATTGATATTCTTATATCCAAGTACTACTGTAGTGTTTTTTCATGTAACCTTTGGCTTTTTATTCGGCATAACAAAGAGTGTTTGTCTGTTGCACCTACCTGTTTTGTGATTTTTGTGATTTTCCATGTTAATTTTGATATGTGAGATCAGGTAATGATCCATTTGCAAGATACAAACTAATTAATTAATAACGTAATAACAACGAGAACACTTTATATCTTCTAAGACGGGCTACGACGAAGAAATTTTTTATCGTTCTTTTCATTTACGCTTTCCATCATTTTAGACTGATGGTATTGATAAAGTTTCTAACTCTATCTATTATCCATTTCTGAAAGACGAAAGTCGCATATGATTCATATGAATTTTTTTTTCTTGGTTCAAGTCTAGTACAAAAGCTAGAAGTTGATGTTCTTAATGCAAATTAAGGATATTTATTCTCAATAAACACTGGAATTTCAAGCGAGTAATTGAGATAATAAATATAACTGAAAAAGCGGGGTCTAACAAGCACACACAATATTTCGCTTAGCAATCTGTATGGACAAACTCCAATATACTTTCAAGAGAACCAACTAGACAGTTAGACTCAATCTTAAGAAAAGTATATCAAAGAGTTTATATCTCAATTTATCAATTCAATCCTCAATAAAACAAATAGGAATTTGCGAGCCTAATTGAATAAGAGAAATAATTTGGACGGTATCACAAACCAATATCCAAGTGTCAATCAATTCGATCAACAACCCAAAGGTCGGATTCAAGAACTGATTGAATTTAACACACAACCTGTGATATTTCTATTATATAAACAAATATAATGCGGAAAATAAATAACAAAGACACCAGAAGTTTTGTTAACGAGGAAACCGCAAATGCAGAAAATATCCGGGACCTAGTCCAGATTTGAACACCATACTATATTAAGCTGCTACAGATACTAGCCTACCGCAAGATAACTTCGGACTGTAATTTAGTTGAACCCTAATCAATCTCACACTGATTCATGGTACAGTCGCGTTCCTTACGCCTCTGAATCCCAGCAGGACTCTGCGCACTTGATTCCCTTAGCTGATCTCACCTACAACTAAGAGTTGCTATGACCCAAAGTCGAAGACTTGATAAACCAATCTGTCTTATATAGAAAAGTCTATTGTTATGAATAAATATGTCTCCCACAGAAATACCCAAGATTTTTGTTCCGTCTTTTGATAAATGAAGTTGAAGAGGAACCAATTAATAATCCAGACTTATATTCCCGAAGAACGGCCTAGAAATATCAATCACCTTACAATAATCTTAATCGTATGATAGCGAAACAAGATATTGTGGAATCACAAATGATGAGATGGAGATGTTAGTGACTACTTTTTATCTTGCATATCGGAGATCAATCTCGAGAAAATCTTAGAGAAGATAATACTCGATACGATAGAATAAAGAAAGTCAGAGCACGCAACTATAGAGAAAATAATTGGTTCTTGCTTCATAACCCCAATGAAGTATTCAATTCGGTAACCTACAGGGTTTCGTGAAAAACCTAAGGTTAAAGGAGAATCGACTCCATATGCAACTAGTTTCACACAGGAGGTGTGGTCATTAGGTTTCCCAGTTGCTAGAGTTCTTCTTTATATAGTTTTCAAATTAGGGTTTGCAATCTAAGATACCTTGGTAACAAGGCATTCAATATTCACCGTTATATGAAAACCTGATTAGATTCAAGCTAATATCTTTCAACCGTTAGATCGAACTTAGCGTGTTATACACAAATGAAATATGCTTTCATTTAGATAAGGGCAACCGTACCTAAACATGTGCACACAGTTAGTTCAGCAATAGTTAACCGAAGTTAGCCATATGATCACTTTCATATTAACCATATTCATCTTAATCAAAACTAGTCCAAATGACTCAAATGAAACTAATTGTGGAGTTGTTCAATTGTTTATATTCTTGTAGAAGTATACAAAACACGATTGAAGCAAAATCGATTTTGATTCACTTGAATCAATTCATGATCATTATAGCCACGGTTTGAAAAAGAATGCATTCATTAATTTATAAATGTATTAGTTCATGAATAACCGATTTTAGAATTTAACCAGCTCAGGTACGCATACCGGTTTGCATACCTAATTAGCCGAACTGAGTTTGGGTTCGCCAGAACGCATATCACCAACCTCAGTAGTATTCTGGAACTTGAGATTTACGCCAGTATGCATACCGGTATGCATACTTAAGTTCCCAGACTTCACTTAACCAATGAGTACGCATACGTGTATGCATACCATGGTTCCCAGACTTTCACCAAACCAAGCAGTACGCGTACGGGTATGCATTCCATGGTTTCATATATGGACAACATATATGCAAGTATGCATATTATGCTATATCCAATAATGGTTAGTCGTTCTAAACTCCATTTCAATTATTGAAACTTTCTTAGAGGATAACAATAGTTGTTTTCACTAACTATTAGCATCAAAGCGATTTTCAAGATATTGGAATAATCAATACGAAACATTCCAGGTTTACATTAAATGATTTTCTCATACAAATCATGTAAGATGTTACTAAGCAATTTTCACATGATCATCTTTTGACTGGCATCAAGAATATAAGATGAAATTGGTTAAAGTGAAAGCTTACCAACACATATTTCGAGAAATATATAAGCAAGTTAAACTCAGCTCGAAATATCAAATGTGTATAATCGAAATACTATATAGTAATACAACTTTTGTCTCAAGAAGGGAGATAGAGTAGAAATAAACTTTCTGAGTGATAGATGAGTTTCAGTCTCCACATACTTTTGTTGATGAAGTTCCACAAGCTCTCCTTAGTAGTTCTTTGTCTTCAATTGATTAATGCCATGAAGTCTAAATCTCAACTACACAATCTATCCTAGTCCGAGAAATTACTATAATTAGACTAGGAATAAAGACTTATAGTTTTGATCACTAAACTTGGCAAACAAGCTTAAGATAGCAACGGTTGCGAGTTCGACCGAGAAGTTCTCTAACAATCTCCCCCTTTGTCAATTTTAGCGACAAAACTATCAATAAAAAACTATCAATACATACAAATGCTTTGATCTTCTTTGTTCTTCAACACTACTCGATATCTTCGTCACTTCCAAGTACTCCATGATTCTAAAGGTGTTCAATTCATCATCACATTTGTTGAAGATCCGTAGCTATAACAATGAGAAAACAGTTGCTCTCTATCATTGTTATACAATGTCATAGTATTATTACACAACATCAAAGTTCAATTGTACCACAACTTTGACAACAATACTATGGTGATATGTGTCACTTCCCCTTAGTAAATACTACATCTCAACATCAAAATCACTCCCCTTACATAATGATCCGTAAACCATATGTATATTTAGTGTGAACTACACATTAATTCTCCCCGTTTTTTCAATAAAAATTGGCAATGATATGAAAACTAGTGGGATCCTCATGAAATTTTCATAGAGACACTTTATGACCAAAAGAAATAAACATATAAACTTTGTTTAGATGATTTCGCATAGTCGAAACTAGGGTATTCATCAAGGAGTTTATAAAGATACAAGAAAACTCCTATAATATTTCACAGCCGCACTCCCCACAAAGATTAGGCATTTAAGCAAAAGTTCAAAAAGAACTCTCCCCCATAAAATGTCATTCCCGAAAGAACAACAAGAGCGACCTTACTTTTACAAGAAAAGAAGAATTTCAAAAAAACTTTGACCTAACAGAACTGTTATCTATTTAGGAAAAAAATGTGACATTGAATCAACAGTACACTGACGTTCTAATCCTTGAGACCAGGGGAAAAAGGCTAGAAAACTAATGAACCAAAACAACATCAATAGACTGCCGTAAGTGTTGAAACCTAGCAGTATCTAAAGGTTTGGTGAGAATGTCATCCAGTTGTTGTTCGGAGGAAAAAATTCCATATTGATAATATTATTTTCATAGATATCTCTAACAAAATGATACCTTAAGTCAATGTGCTTAGTTCTTGAGTGCTCAACAAGATTCTCAGTCCATAATCTTCATTATACCAGTATTAATTCCATAATCCATAGAAGTTGAGTACAACATGAACCCGCAACAATGTACTCTGCTTCGCATGTAGACAAGGATTGTGAGTTTTGTTTCTTGCCATGTGATGGGCTGTCGTACGCACAACAAATTAATAAAGATATTTCCCACTAATTAACTAGTAATATAGCGGTAGTAAGAGATCGTTCCCACAAAGAGTTGTGTAATTGATAGGTTATTTGATTAGCAAAACAAAGTAAATAACAAAGGGGGGTTTTGGTTATGAGATAAATATAAAGACAATAAGAAAAGAAAGATGATTAAGGAATCCTTCGTCGTTACCAAGCGTTAACAGGATTAAAATACTTATATATTTTCCATTATAACCATTCATCACCAATAGTAGAATAGAATATAGCTCAGTGCTATCCCCAAAACTCCTTATACCACGGATATGGAAGCTCTCCAATATCAGATTCTATTCAACTGAACCACCAAGTAGTAGCTCACTCAAGGTGTAATCCAATTGAACGCTTTATTATTTGTAAATTAGGTTGAACCTAGTAGTTGAACTCTTAGATCAAGGTCCACTTGCTGGTGTTGTTTTCACACACGATTCCTCTACAAAATCCCTCTGTAAGGTCTCGCGATTTCTACTTGTGTAGAGAGTTAATCGATGATTACTTATCTCCTAACTTCTACTAGTAATAGAATGATCAATAGACTAATCTAGTTGCGCACCCAAATCAATCTAAGAATCAATCATAAACCCTAGATATAATGAAAACAAACGATGATGATAAAAATTCCCAATAGATTTGTATTATTAATAAAACTTCACGCTTAGAACATTGAATTCATCCTTAATCAACAAAGGATTTAGCTACTCATATTACAAAGAAGATGAATAATGGTGGTTTCCCCCTAAAGGGGTAAACCCTAGGTTTTGATGTAAAACTTGTGATATGAGACGATATCTTTTTTACATAACTTAATACCTTTTTATAGGTTTACATTACTTGGCCTTCACGTATCCTAGTCGGTTAAGGAACCCGACCCGAAAAAACGAAATAGTGACTCCAAACGTGCACTTAGGCCTTCATAACCTAAAAATAAGGTATTCAGGGACTTTAAGTACGCGTACCCGTACGCGTACTGCAAAATCCAGCAGAAATTTTTGGACTTCAAGTATGCATACCCGTATGCATACTTTACCTTCTTCGGTATTCGATAAAAACTCGTTTTGGCCACAACTTCTTCGTCCGAACTCGGAATGACCTCATTCTTTTTGAATTATTTTTATCATTAAATTCTATTCAATATGGTGATGAGAAATACTTGATTTGAATGAGTTAATCTTGGTCTTTGGCCCGTCTCTTGATTTCGAGCGTTTTGCTCCTTTTCGTCGCACTTCTTCCACTTCTCTTGGACTTAGGCAGTTGGATACGTGGAATACTTCTATTTATATATATTTTCAGCACTTTGTAGCTTTTTTTTGGAAGATTCACCTAATGAAGATAAATAAGAGAAAACAAGAGTAATAATACGAAAATATGCAAGAATAATAGCTAAAGCAAGTACGGAATGGACACTAAAATCATATGAATTATGCACTTATCATTATGCCATGCTATAATATTCAACCCAACATAAAAAAATCCACCTATTCTCTTTCTGTTTTCCACACATACTGCCCAATCTGCATCTGAATAGGCAGTAATATCAGTGTTAGTATCAAAAGTATAAGATAGATCATACCCGGAAGTGTGTTGGATATATCGCATGATCCTCTTTGCAGCCTTAAGATGAGATTTCTTTGGATTCGCCTGAAATCTGACACAACAACCAACACTAAAAGTAATATCAGGTCTAGAAACTGTAAGATATAAAAGGCTTTCAATGATAGATCAATAAATATTTTGATCCACATTTACTCCCTTCTCATCCCGATGTACTTAACCAGTAGCGGGCATTGGTGTTAGTTTTGCAGTTGACTTATCAAGATCGAACCTTGTTACAAGATCCTTAGCATATTTTTCTTGATATAAGTAAATTCCATCCTTATGTTGTTGAATCTGTAATCCTAAAAAGAATTTTCATTCACCAACATTGCTCATTTCAAACTCCTTTCCAACAGAAACTTGAAAATCTTTGGCAAGTTTTTTATAAGTGGATCCATAGATGATATCATCCACATAAACTTGAGAAATGACAACATCTTTCCCACTCCATTTGGTAAACATGGTTTATCAGCTCCACCTCTCGAAAAACCTTTCCTAAGAAGAGAAGTAGTTAGTTTTTCGAACCAGGCACGAAGTGCTTGTTTTAACCCATATAATGCCTTTTTGAGATTAAGGACATGATCTGGGAAATCAAGATTTTCAAATCCCTACGGTTGAGAAATATAGACTTATTCCTTTCAATTTCCGTTTAGGAACGCGGATTTAATGTCCGTTTGAAATAACTTAACCTTAAGAAAACAAGCATGATCCAATAACAACCGAATGGACTCAAGGCGTGCCACATGAGCAAAGCTTTCGTCAAACTCGATACCCTAAATATGTGAATATGCTTGAGTGACAAGTCTAGCTTTGTTTCTGACAATAGTGCCAAATTCATCAGACTTGTTCTTGAATATCCATTTGATACCAACAATATTGATATTTGAGGGACAAGGTACGATCTCCAATACATCTTATCTTTGAAATTAATTTAACTCTTCATGCATTGCATTCACCCAAAAGGGATCAGTAAGATATTCATCAATATTCTTAGGTTTTACTTGCGAAAGGTAACAACCGAAATTGCAAATATTTTGGAGATTTCCTCTCGTCTTAGCTGTATAATTTTTCCCTCCAATAATACTGTTAGTATCATTATTCCTTTGAACCAAGAGATGACGTGGAGGTACACGTTCTTGTTCAACAGGAATAGCCTGATCTGAGCTTTTCTCCTCGTCACTAGAAATATTAGGATCAGTGACTGTTGGAAAAACTTCAACCGATTCTGAGATTTCCTTGACTTTCTCAATTGTCTCGGTTGGAGGAAATTCAACAGGAGGGACAAATTTCCAAATATTGTTATTTCTTTTTCCCCTGCATTCTGCTCCCCACCATTAGTTCCTGTAATTACTTTTTCTGGAGTCCATCTTGGCTTCAAATTTCTAGAACAACTTTTATCAGCATGGCCAAGAACCAAACATCTAGTGCATTTAGTTGGTTTCCACTGATATTCAACAGGCAAATCCATTTTAATCTTACCATCAATTACTAATGGAATGCTAGTTTGTTTCGAACACTTCTTCACTTAATACCCTTTTTGGGAATTTTAAAAAAGGGCCCATGTGGGGAAAAATATTTAAGAAAATGTCCACGTTTGTTTCAATATCAATTTAATGCCCGGCCGTTAGGAATTCCGTCCGGATCCACCATTTTAGTAAAAACTCGTTTACTTAGTCAATTTATCATCAAACGAGATGAGAAAATAGTGGGCGCAATTACAAATTTACTCATTTTTATAGATCATCTTTCACCGTTCGTTTGATTAATCTACGACTGAAATTATCAATGAGGAAAAAGATCTTCTTAGTGTCTCCAACTCATCTCCACAAGCAGGTTCTCTGTTCATTAATTCCTAACTTCGTCCCCTCCGTCATCCCCACAACCAGGTTCTCTGCTCATCAACAAATAATGTAATCTCCCCTCAAACCCATCTCACTTCCTTAATCAATAAATAGATCTAACCAATATCTTCCAATCCCTCGTTGCCAAACCCCAATTAGATGTTGTACCATTCTCAAGATTATAATCTATGAGATGATGGCGCAAGATCGTGGTGATTTTGGGTTGTTTTGAATGATAAAATGGCTGGAAAGACACCCAAGAAGAGAAAGAAAATAGCAGGTGTTACTGCTGATACCTAGGGTTGATAATGGAGGATATGCAAGCGGTGATTAGAGTTAGCAAATGGAGTCACCGACAACGGTAGTTCTCTGGAACAATCGAGTTAGTTCTGGGGTCAATTTAATTAAGAGTTGCTCTTGCTTTCATGGATTTTCATGGATGGGTTCACATTCACTTTGAAATCACAGCAACACAAGATGAAATTTGGGGGGTTTGGTATAAATTCGTTAATTTCGTTTTGAGAGTAAATTTATGGGTTTAAATTGATGTATGGTAATAAATTGCTTGATATAAATCAAGTAGTAGGCGAGGTTGTGTGTTGTATGCCTGTACGGTAATCCCATCAGTATCTTGACTCTCGAGTTTTGTTTGATAATGGCTTGATCTTTGTTTCGTTTCATTATTTGACTGCAAATTCGTAGGTGCAATAATGTTTTGTATCTTGGTGGTGTGTTATTCAAATTAACTGGTGCATCTTTTATGGATGAAATCCTAATTTTATTTGTCTGAGTATGGAGAGATTTTCGACGCCGGAAAAGGTACTGTCGTCGGATAAGAAATAGAGTGCGTCGTATAACCATGGAAACCCTTCAAAAGGTGGGCAACCTTTATCGTTCATTATTTGAATCGATTTACAACCATATGGTTTAACTAGTTAGTGAGTCTGGCGTTTCACAAGGTTTAATAAGGTCCTAGTTACATGATTCAAGGGCTTGAATATGTTTTCCCAAGCCTGATTTATTGCCACATACGCACTAATGTCGGTTAACCGTTTTTTCAATAAAATAGGATGAAAAAGGTCAAACCGTGGGCAGTAAATTAATATTGAAAAAACCGTGGACATTTTATTAAATGCATTTCCTCACATGGGTATTTTATTAAAACCCCTGCTCTTTTATGTTTGGAACACTGTCAAGTGTATGATTGATAGTGCTTGAACACCCGTCAATAACGCTCTTTCCATTATGTGCAGAAAAAAAAATGATTCGAGCATAACAGTAGGAAAAAAATATTTAAAAAAAACGGCATAATTTTAAAAAATAATTAAATTACCATGTTTGTTGAGCATAATATGTTTAAGAATCTTTTAATAGTTTACTCGAAGAGATATCAGTGATCAGAGTTGGCTGTTAGAATAGTCCAACTTTACATGGTAGGTGAGCAAAAATGGCACCCAATTTTTGGTTTCAAGCGCGAGTATAATTCAAATAAGATATGCAACATTAAGGTATTTTTTTACTGATTAAGAAAAGGAAATTACAATCACACAACTGTCTGGTACAGATCCATCCCTCGATAGACGTACCAACACCTAATAGAACAACCAAAGATGAAAAATGCAGACGATCACTCGATAATACATGCTTAAAGAAACAAATTAAAAACTTAATGTTGCACAAAGATCACTCAATAATACATCATCACATTAGCTTCAGATAATTAAGTCTGGATGATAGTATCACTGAAATACCATTAATCACTTGGTCGCGGAGAATAACGATGATGAACTAAGATCAGAAGTTGATGATTGCAGCGTTCTGCTCTTGCAGCAACACTTGCATGATAGTACGGAAGGAGAACACCCCATTTTCACCAGTAAACCTCCATTTTCCAAACATTTATTAACACAATAACCTGCTGTGCAAAGGCTGCAATCTGTTATGGGGGTTGGAATGAAAGCCTGTCCAGCTCTGCATATATTTTCTGGAGGTGTTGGCGGAGGTGGTGATGCGGTTGGAGGTGGGGGTGATGGAGGTGGCGGTGGGGGTGATGGTGGAGGTGGTGATGGGGATGGAGGTGGTGGTGATGGGGATGGAGGTGGAGGTTGTGATGGGGAAAGAGGTGCACAACAACACTGTTCCACCCATTGATACGCATCATTCTTACAACCATCCGGACATATTCCTAGGCACTGATTCCCTCCGTTTAACAAGCCTTTTTCCTTGCATTTTTCCGCACATAGAGGTTGGAGAGCGCAGCCTATGCCGTCCGTATGTGGAATCTCTTTATATAATTGGCCAGCAGCACATATCTTATTATCAAGGAAATCAATCAGCGTAAATGTTTTTGGCTCTGAAGTAGCTGGAGGAAGGGGAGGTGATGGCGGAGAGGAGGGTGGTTTGTTACAGCAGCACTGACAATACGTCTGTTTTTGATTCTCCTGCAATAAGCACTTGTCAATGGCAACTGAGCTTTTCATACTTGCACAATTATTTCTACACCAATCACTGCAAAGGGGACAATTCATGCTACTGAAAAATCTCCTCTCGATGTATGCATCACCAGGTGTACAAATATTTTGCCACCATTTTTCTGATGATGCCAACTCTGCAATATATGGATGTATCAATGCATTAGATAACAGATACCTATATATGTTTGAAAATCTTAAAGCAAAGCGAAATCAACTACCTCATGCGCTCATATATGGAACTAACCTGTACAGAAGAGAGACATGCATAATATGAATGCCAGAAGGGCATTAGAGCAAGTAAAGCTAGGAGACGTTCTCCCACTTATCGCCATCTTCATTAATGAGCACCGCTTTCTAGTTTGTTCTTTTTTTCTTGAAAGAAAGCTTTTTGTTGTTGTTGAATCTGGTGTTCCACGTTAAGCTATTTATAGACCTGAATTTAGGTGAAATAACACTAGTATCCTAGTCAAGATTTTGGATATAGTTAAAATAATGGGAATGGATCCACTGCCTTAGAGAAATCTCATTTTATTTAACATGTTATCATTTCACGGTATACATCCGATGGCAAAATCCAAAGATACTTATATCCTAGCTTGGCTTGCGCCGAGCTAAACCTGGTAACAACATTATCAAAGTGTCCGTTGGCAGAAAAGACTAATAGTACTCCACTATATTGCCATCAGTGTAATCTACGTATACTTGTTTGATTGTGCTTTAATTTGAAACATGAAGTCAAAGTAGCTTGTGCGGAGAGCCGGAGAATGTAATCAATTAATTATAGCAAAAATGGCACCCAATTTTTGGTTTCAAGCGCGAGTATAATTCAAATAAGATATGCAACATTAAGGTATTTTTTTACTGATTAAGAAAAGGAAATTACAATCACACAACTGTCTGGTACAGATCCATCCCTCGATAGACGTACCAACACCTAATAGAACAACCAAAGATGAAAAATGCAGACGATCACTCGATAATACATGCTTAAAGAAACAAATTAAAAACTTAATGTTGCACAAAGATCACTCAATAATACATCATCACATTAGCTTCAGATAATTAAGTCTGGATGATAGTATCACTGAAATACCATTAATCACTTGGTCGCGGAGAATAACGATGATGAACTAAGATCAGAAGTTGATGATTGCAGCGTTCTGCTCTTGCAGCAACACTTGCATGATAGTACGGAAGGAGAACACCCCATTTTCACCAGTAAACCTCCATTTTCCAAACATTTATTAACACAATAACCTGCTGTGCAAAGGCTGCAATCTGTTATGGGGGTTGGAATGAAAGCCTGTCCAGCTCTGCATATATTTTCTGGAGGTGTTGGCGGAGGTGGTGATGCGGTTGGAGGTGGGGGTGATGGAGGTGGCGGTGGGGGTGATGGTGGAGGTGGTGATGGGGATGGAGGTGGTGGTGATGGGGATGGAGGTGGAGGTTGTGATGGGGAAAGAGGTGCACAACAACACTGTTCCACCCATTGATACGCATCATTCTTACAACCATCCGGACATATTCCTAGGCACTGATTCCCTCCGTTTAACAAGCCTTTTTCCTTGCATTTTTCCGCACATAGAGGTTGGAGAGCGCAGCCTATGCCGTCCGTATGTGGAATCTCTTTATATAATTGGCCAGCAGCACATATCTTATTATCAAGGAAATCAATCAGCGTAAATGTTTTTGGCTCTGAAGTAGCTGGAGGAAGGGGAGGTGATGGCGGAGAGGAGGGTGGTTTGTTACAGCAGCACTGACAATACGTCTGTTTTTGATTCTCCTGCAATAAGCACTTGTCAATGGCAACTGAGCTTTTCATACTTGCACAATTATTTCTACACCAATCACTGCAAAGGGGACAATTCATGCTACTGAAAAATCTCCTCTCGATGTATGCATCACCAGGTGTACAAATATTTTGCCACCATTTTTCTGATGATGCCAACTCTGCAATATATGGATGTATCAATGCATTAGATAACAGATACCTATATATGTTTGAAAATCTTAAAGCAAAGCGAAATCAACTACCTCATGCGCTCATATATGGAACTAACCTGTACAGAAGAGAGACATGCATAATATGAATGCCAGAAGGGCATTAGAGCAAGTAAAGCTAGGAGACGTTCTCCCACTTATCGCCATCTTCATTAATGAGCACCGCTTTCTAGTTTGTTCTTTTTTTCTTGAAAGAAAGCTTTTTGTTGTTGTTGAATCTGGTGTTCCACGTTAAGCTATTTATAGACCTGAATTTAGGTGAAATAACACTAGTATCCTAGTCAAGATTTTGGATATAGTTAAAATAATGGGAATGGATCCACTGCCTTAGAGAAATCTCATTTTATTTAACATGTTATCATTTCACGGTATACATCCGATGGCAAAATCCAAAGATACTTATATCCTAGCTTGGCTTGCGCCGAGCTAAACCTGGTAACAACATTATCAAAGTGTCCGTTGGCAGAAAAGACTAATAGTACTCCACTATATTGCCATCAGTGTAATCTACGTATACTTGTTTGATTGTGCTTTAATTTGAAACATAAAGTCAAAGTAGCTTGTGCGGAGAGCCGGAGAATGTAATCAATTAATTATAGCTGATGTTCCATATTTACAAAGGCTCCCTAGTCCGTCTCTAGTTGAAGCCGTGGAAATGATACAATTCAATCAGGCTACAATGAAAAATTAATTGTACCGTTTTTCTAAAAACTGAAGGAATACTATTTTAGACAAACCTCAAATTAGTTAGGAAAGACTAAAAATCTATCTGTCTAACCTAATATTATATAGGAAAATTTACATTATTTATATTTTTGAAACATTACATGGGTAAACGAGGAGCGTTACGGTAATTTGTCTATACAAATATTAGTATCAAATTAAATCGTAGGGCACAAATGAAAGTTAGTTTACTTAATTTCGTAATCCTACAATTATAACGACATTATGATGCTATCATTTGAGTTTCTAGTTTTCTCCACTGCTTTAATTTTATTCCCCTGGTTTTGTTCCCATGTGCTATTAAACTTTGAAAAATATAACTATTAAAAAAAGACTCTCTCACTTCTCTCTCTTTCTCCTCCCTTTCTCAAAAGAAAAAGAAAAGCTTTGAACTGCTTGCTCAGATTTTATCTTTTTGGACCAGATCTGAGCAAAAATTCTTTTTATTTCAAAGTTTTTGATAGTAGATAATGAGTAAGACGTTTTTACATCGTTTCTGGTGCTTTTGACATATTTCTTCATCGTTTTATGGCGATTTTTCTTCATCTTTGTGGGGCGAGTTCTTCAAATTTTAATGGCTGGTTCGTGACTTGCTTATCTCGATTCAAAAACATCGACGGTTCATCATTACATCACTTTCAATCAGCATCTGTGTTTGTGTGGATCGACAAATTCATGGGCAAATTACTTCTTTGTTTTAGGAGCATCTCTTATCGAAGAAGACTACAATCTGATTAAACGGTCGAAAATCATTTCCAGATATACCATCATCTGTCCCTTATACATAAGAAGAAATTGGATATCTTTGCAGTTTATTGCGCTTTCTCTTCGCGATCTACTTGTAATTGATGTCCTTGTTTGTGTTAGGGTCTTGATTATCTTTAATTTTGATATTTTGTTATTTTTGTAAGCGAACATGTAATCACTGTTTTGATTTGAATGAATTGAAATATGATGATTGTCCAAAAAAAATAATATATATATATAACTCTTAAACTTTGAACGCAAATTTAATATAATTATTGTTTTCTTCTTTTTTCTTGAAGGGGTTATTGTCTTATTTATCTGATGCACTATTTATTTTGTGACCTTTTGTATTAGCTAAGTACAAGTGTATTTAATTTCCTACGGGACTTATTTGAAGACAAGAAGAAAATATTTGGGTTTCATCCAAGAAACCCATAGTTAATGGTGGTCCGGGTGTGAAAAATCCGAAGGTTATGGAGGAAGATACTAGAAGAAAATTTTGAAGAACGAAAGGATGTATATTTACTAGTAGATGATTATTTTTTTATTTTTTTGGTCAATCAACAAATTTCAATTCATTTAAATCAAAACGTGATTACATGATTGCTTACAAGAATAACAAAAACATCAAGGTACAAGATAATAAAACCTCTAATACAAATGAAGATATCAATTACAAATACATCTTAAAGAGAAAGAACCATATACCGTAAAGATACCCAATTTTTGTAAATGTAATAGGTAAGGATGATGGTATAATCCGGAATCGATTCCGACCATTTAATCATATTTTCTTCTTCTTCAATAAGAGATACTCATGTAAGAAAGGAGTTTTTTGCCCAAAATCTTGTAGATCCAAACGAACCCGGATGCCCTGAATCCCTTAAATTAAATATAGATTCTAAGAAATACCGTATTGGATTGTTGATGTTCTTGAATCGAGAATAGCAACTCACGAACCAGCGATCAAAGTTTGAATAAATCACCCTCAAAGCAAAGAGAAACTCGCCCCAAATGGCAAAGAAAAATCGCTCCAAATAGCCAAGAAATATGTCAAATGACATCAAAAACAAAAGAAATCTACTTTATTTGATTAAAACTGAAAAGAAAAAAAAATCTTGCTCAGATCTAGTCCCAAAAGGAGAGGAAAACAGAGGAGAGAGAATAGGAGAGGAAAAACTAGTCAATAGTCAACATTAAGGAAAGAGATTTTGGAAAAATATTTTGAAGACGAGCTCATTAATTCAAGGGAAATGTGAATTTCAGTTGAACAATGGAAGGACAAAGAGATTTTTGTTGGATTATCGGATCATCAATGGCCCTTCAAAGATACATATCCAGCTGCATACAAAGTCTCCAAAGATAAGAATGTGTTAGGGTTCTAGACCAAAGCACAAGGTTTATGTGATAAAAATAGGTATAAAAGTCGAATAGTTGAAGAATTAAGAGGTTTAGAAGAAGATTAAGAGGAGAATGAGAAGAGAATAAGAAGATTAGAGAGATTGAAAGAGTTCTTGTATTAATTCTTGAGCTTTAACACAACTCGAGAGAAGTATTTATATCTTCTCATACTTGTGAAACAAGTAAAACTAAAAATAGAATTTAAACTAAACTAGGAATCTAAAACAAGCTAAAAATAGAAAAGCTATTTAAGGTAACTAAGCAAATTTGGAGTTGGCGTCACAACATCTCACCCTCCTTGAAAAATGGCTTTTCTTTAAGCCTGAAATTCTGAAAATACACCACGACACAACGAATATGCGTGTCTTGTATTCTCCATATAATTCACTCAAGCCATTGGTACGGCTTACCACGATCAAACAAAAAAATCATAGCCTTGGAGATTATAAAATAAAGTAGCCACAAATTGTTGTTCCACGCATCATAAGATGTGCATTTAAATTTTGGGCGATCAAACACCAAAGTCGATTGTAATGGAATTGATCATGCGAGTAGCCGTCGGTAAATTCTTCACTTTTCCTGCAACTTGGTTGACCTGAAGTGAAACTTCAATAGCAACACTTAGGTCTCGAAAACCTACGCCGAAATGCATGTGATTAGCCAAAATTTTCATTATTGCATGAACACTTTCTGTTGGATTGAAGTTATCCAAGACTGCTGGTAACAAATAATATGGAATAAGACCGATCTCTTCTATCGACGCACACTCCGTTTGTACTACACCCTTGAATGAGCTGCGATACTTCATAAATGTGGTACTGCATTGTTTGTTGATCCTTGAAGCTACTTTACCTCTTTCGTAGCAATTATCCAAAAATGCGAAATTGGAGAGAACTGTTTGATTGCTTTTCCAAAACAGAAAAACACAATCTACTATGTTATTGATACAAAACATTCCTTTGCCAAGAAGACTATCCAGCTTATCATCGTATGATGTTTGTGTTGACTTTCCACGATCAAAGACGAAGTCCACTATTTGAACCCCTTGTTGTACTATACACCCATGGATGGTGAAAAGTGTATATAAGTACAGTCTTTTAAACTTGAAAACCAACATCTGTTTGTTTTTAATTGAACGTTGTGAAATCAGTTCAGTGCCATCTGAAATATACTCGTCTCCCTGTAATGATCTTTTCTTATACATGTCCAACAAATGTAACCTTGGACTCCACTTATGAGCATTCATAGAATTAAATAATTTATGGTCTTCTGCACACAAAGCACTCAAATTGTTACCATCAGGAATTAATTTGTAGAATCTCTTCGAGAATCCATTATCATCAAATATAAAGACTACTTTTCCTCGGCATCTAAAATACGGATCCCTTGAGTGAAACCAAAGAGAATGATACCAGAGAAAATGTGGAGTATCCATAAATTTCCCAAATCTTACTCCATAGCCTGTACCAAGTATAGTACATAGCACTGACCCAACGGCATTGGATGGAGTTATAAAAATCCCTTTTAATGAGAATGCCGTAGAAGCTTATTGAATTACAGCGGACAGAAGGAAACCATGAAGATTACCAAGCACCTATGTAATAATAATCTTGTATAGAGAATCCTCCCAACGAATTGAATTTATAAGCGCGTAGTCGGAGCAACAATTCATATCGATCCAAGGACTGCAGGCGAATACAAACTCACGGAAAATTTTGAACTTGGCACGACATTCATACTGGCTCTTCGTATTCAAATTCAAAGCCTCTCCATATGCTGGAAATGTCGAACCTCCATAATTATCAGTCGTAGCATATACGAATGTTATCATAATAGAACTTCCGAAGTCATACATAAGAGTGACCACAGCTCGCAATATTTCAGTTGACATCTCATCAAGCAAAGACACAGCAAACTCCTTCATTCTAATTTTGCATAGGACATCTATCAATGAAATAAATGGAACATTATCAGCTGGCACATGTGCCTGTTGAAACATACGTCCTTTTGAGTACACATCCGCCGAAGTCAAGTACGTGACTATATTAGGAGATGATTTAACTTGCCCCATCCCTTCCAATAATTTTTGAACTTCATAAATATCTGTCCAAAATGTAAAATAGAGTACTGAATGTATGTCCACCACCACGTTTCCACGACCATCCTTGTTGATTTCTACCAGCACATTCGTGTAACTTTTCTTCCAAGGTTGGTATGCACACAACAATTCCAGGAAGATGTACCATATTCTAGTCACGAAGAAGAATAAATTTTCACTGCGTACACTAGGACTGACGAAGACAGCTCGCAGAAATTGAAAAATATCGGAAAGTATTCCTTCACGAAATTACGTTCGAAAGGTCACACTTCCTTGATCGAGACGATGATTCTCCACAATATGAAAAATTGTGAAATGTATAGTTCCTGGACATATTTGAGTAAAGAACACTTCATCATCAGTTTTAATGAGAACCACCAGCTTCCATGGCAGCAAAGTAACGTCTGTCCGGTGTGTTGCGTAGGTAAAGAAATCTGGGAAGTATAATTGAGCCAGATCGTCATACGATGTATGTTTTGACTTGCCACGGTCAAAAACCAAAAGCATAATACGAACTCCATGCCAAACTTTAACTAGTAAGTATTCTCCATCATACTTGTGGATACGGGATTTTGTTGGCTACTATCTCATAATCCGATTTTGTTTTTACGTGAATCCTCGAAATCCAATGTTCAGAGCCTCTGTAATAGGTGTATTTTTTCTTTTGAAACATGTATTTTTTTTTTGTCTTTTTTGTTTGCTTGGTTGTATTTATTCGTATGTTTTCTTATCCTTCTTTTTCTGGATATTATTTCTAATCTTCTAAGTCAATTATTATGTACCAAACGGGTAGCTAGGCATATATAAATGAAGGAGATATGGCACTACACTAACAAAAAAAAACTCCACGTCATTTTTTTCCGTCTTGTTCATGCATAAATTAGTCTAATACAATATAAAAATAGCAAAAGAAAATGACAAAAATAGATAACTCATTTCAAATAGGTGGAGCAAAACTTAGTGCGAGGTGTACGTTTCTCTTTTGTTGTGGGATCGGCATGCCTCCGTGAATCTATACTCGGGCTCTCAACCAAATGAGATCAATACATTTTAAATCGATCTGGCATGTGTATATTTCGATGAAAAACCAAATGAAATTAGAGAAACTAATGAAGAACGTTGAAGAAAACTGTGTAGGAGAGTGAACAATGGGGTATGTTTATAATTTTCAATAGAGAACAAACTGATGCTCTGGTCATGTGGTATCCTCGTGCAAGAAAAAACAAACTGAGGTTTGGATGTTCATGTAAACAAGTTAAATATCGCTTTTTGTTTGATTCCCATCCCATTTAGACGTTCACTTAAACAAGTTTATCTGCATGTGTTTCTCAACCACCGTGTTTTTGTTAAAATTTATTCACAAAATTGGTTAAAAAGACCAAAATCAACATTTTCTGGGTAAAATGGACAGTTAGATTTTGATACTGTTTAAATGGACAAAAATGTAAAAATAGGCAGGATGTAACCAGTTTCATCGTGCCCATTTTCAAATATTTTTTCTTATTTTTAATTTACATAGGATGTATCCAGTTTCATCCTTGCTATTTTTTAAATTTAAGCTAGGATAAAATTAGTTTCATCCTTACTATTTTTTTTGACCATTTCAGCCAAACTATTTTTTACTCGTCCATTTGAACCGTGATTTAAAAATATTTGGATAAATGACCCATTTTCCGAAATTTATTTGCATGTGTGATTCAAAATTGAAGTGATAAGATAACTTATTTTGAATGACGAATATATTCACATCTGATGTAAGCAAGTATCCTCGTGCACCACGTCCATCAAAAATAAATAAATAATATTCTTATCTTATTCACGGTAGGTGAGTAACGAAAATCCCATATAGTTGGCAACTTTTGTTTAGCTGGTTTAAGACCTATTTTTTTTTATTTGGGGTAATTTGCGTTACCTCCTCTGTAAATATTGGTAATTTGCATTATCTCCCCTACAATAATAAAATTAGCAAAACCTCCTCTTGTCAGTAATTACGTCTATTCCAAATTAGCTGACTCAGCACTAACTTACACGCGGTTTTTTGCAGGGAAGGTAATGCAAATTATCAATCTTTACATGGGAGGTAGCGCAAATTACCAATCTTTATAAGGGAGGTAAAGCAAATTATCCCAAAGAAATAGAAAACACGAGTAAGTTAGTGCCGAGTCAGCTAACTTGGAAAAGGCAGAATTACTAACGAGAGGAGGTTTTGCTAATTCTATTTCTGTAGGGAAGGTAATGCAAATTATCAATCTTTACGGGGGAGATAACGCAAATTACCCCTTTTTATTTTTTCTTCTTTGCTACACTGCCAAAGGGCAAACAAACTACAAAGACAATCTCACAGGTCTTGTAGTGGAACTGCCAGCAATATCTGCACCAAGCAAGTGACAAACATCATCAGGTGGGCGAGACACCCATACACCTTCCATTCTTTTGGCAGAACTTTCCTTTTCCAAATAGTCTGCTACCGCATTCGACTGTCTAGAGATTTGATTAAAATACAGGTGGGGTTGTGTGATACCTCCAACTAATCCAGTTCAATGGAAGAAATGTTCTCTCCTCTCTCCCTTTTACGTGATTTCTCCCCCTCTCTTCTTCTAACGGCTATTTCTGACCGTTTTCTTTTTCGTGTCTTTTCTCCCCAACGGCTCCGCCGTTACCCTGGTTCTTGCCGGTTTCTTCTACCTCGGAAATACTGATGATATCTTCTAACTCTCTCAAGACCCAATCATGAATACTACCCAAAGAAATCACATTGGCAGCTGTAATTGCATCACACAAATCACACAAATCACAAAACTCACTCAAATCACACAAATCACCTATTCCGGCTGCAATAATCAAATCACTATAATCTCATCTGATTTCCCATTCCTTTCTACTGGAAATTACATCCTTAATTCTATTATCACGGACGATCTTCCAACTTTTGCTGCCTCAAGATAATCTATAAACTCTCACCATCCAGATATGTGTGTCCTCTCTGAGACCCTTGCTCATTCTAGTTTACCTCAATCTCCACCTGTCAATGTTGGGAAGTTATACTACAATTTGGGTTCAATGGAACAGCCTATATCCAGCATCAAACTTGGCTGCTCAAACTCAATGTCAAGTTTACATCTTCAATCACAATTTGCTAAACGAGCTCAGACAACTCTCCATGAAACTCTACACTATGATAATATCTCTGATCTATGGTTCTATAGCTATACTCAATCAGTTTCTACAAACTCTATGCAATGGCTATACCATCTCTTAAGGTCTGATTTATCTAAAAAAATCTAAGAAATTTCTAGCTACCAATGAACGTCATAAATACAATGCAATTGCCCCCCTCATTACCCACACACCCGCTTATCACTACAAAGAAGTTCTTTTACTTACTGTGAAACCAAAAATCCATATATGTTTTATAACCCAAAGCAATAACAGAAAGCAAATAGTTCATTCAACATTCAAAAAAATGAAAAACAAGTTGTTTTTTATGATTGTGGGAAAGATCATTCACATTCACAACCAGGATACCCACCACAGAGCCCTAAAACAAAGGATATCAGAAATTCAAGTCACTCACCAGCTCATGTTGCTGCTGCCGAGTATGACTTCGTGTCCCCCTGCTAACACTGCGAATATGACTACGAGTCATTCGCCGAGTTGGCCTGAAAATTTCAGTTCGTTCTGCCACGACTTCCTCCTCAGCCTGCTCAGCAGCTGCACCAGCAGAGCCTTGAGAAGGCATCTCCTCGGCTTGTGGATTAGTGGCTGCTTGACTAGTACTGGAAACAATAGCACGACCAATCTGACCAGTTGCAGGACAAAGCACATCAAGAATAGGGAAATGCATTGGCTCACTCTCACCCTATGACTTAGCAGCCAATTGGCAAACTTTGGCTTGAGCATCAACTGGCAAAGTGATGGATTGAAATCCAACCCTGCTCAATCCATACACGAGATATCGATCAGCAACAACAGCAACTCCTTCATGCACTTCAAATAGGCCAAAGCATGGATGATATGCATACATGACCCAATCATCATCATCATATCCATGTCGCTTTGGTTTCCTCTCGGGCTCAGTATTTTCTGTAGTACTGCTTCCTCCTCCATGATGGGTAATACCAGGCATCCTACAACCACCTTGTTCAACGCTCAATTCGGGTCTAATAAACGGATTATTGGTACTCTAACTCACTTGAGTTCTTTGATTAGCCTTGAAGAATTCTTTCAGTATTTACACAAGCGAATCAAGCAGCAACTCATGCACATCACCGGGAGGACAATAGTGCAACAATCTCTCAGTTTATATCTTCACATCTATGTTATGTTGCATATCTTGCAAATACCAGTCGAATCCTGATCTGAAATTGGGAGACTCGATTCCTTGAGGAAATGCAATCCCATGAGGCAAAGAATTCACCAAATACTCATAGGGATACTAGTGAATGCATGGTTCTGAATCCACCTCAGACATTTTTCTTTTGCCTTTTCGATCAACGGATTTGTTTGCACCAGACATGATTTGGATCTTTCCAGTTTTTCTCTGATGGAGGTCTTGGTGAGAATGAAGGAGTGGTTACTCTTCCGCAAAGAGAAAATGTCATTTTATATGGGGAATCTCAATCAGCTTCGACGGTTTCACTAATAAATTGCGTCTCCCCCCCAATGCTTTTCTCAGAACACTCAACCTTCTCCTCTCTACTTTAGCATTTCTAAACCTTATTTTTCTCTGCTAGGTTATCATATCCTAACCGGAAGATTATACACTATCACACGTCTAACCATTTTCTACAGTGTGATGATGGCTCCAACAGGTGGCACCGTTTGTTTTGAACTCAGCTACCTTCCTAACTACATCTGTTGGACATGCAACATTATACAGATCTCTAGAACACTTCGGACTCAGAGGCTGACTTGTGCTCACCCCACTCAGAAGAAAGCTAACTCGAGTCCGGGAGGGGCCGAATTTATTTTTGGCACGGTTTCAAAGCCCATCATCGGTCGGCAACGGCCCATCAATCTATTAAAACATGGCAACAATACACCCTCTTCTACCAGATGGACATCAAGGACTAGATACAAGCTTCCCACATGTTTGGAGTGCAAGTTTCTGCTTCAACAAATAACTCAATGTTCCCTGACTCGCCTGCAATCAAAGCTCAATGGGGACGGAAACGTGTTCAACAAGATTAAGCCCACCAACAGTAAGCAACAGCTAAACAAAATTTCACAGACAAATATAGGGGTAAAAAACCTACAAACCTATTTACCCTCAAGCGACACTAACTATCTTAGGCCGAGTAAGGCTTTTCTGTATTTCCTTGCCATGAACAGGATTTGGCAAACTCTGCTCTTAGTCATGCTGGTCTGAGTCAACAACTCTATCTCAGCCTGCCCCAACTGCAAGTACAAGGACGATGTCCAGATGATCTTACACTATTACGACAAGAACCACTGCCATCCCGTGCAAAAGATTCAAATTAAAGTTAGTCACATCACCATCACCTACTTGGATTATAGTAGCTCCATTTGGATTACAGATAATTCTACCAGGCACTTTGAAGTATATGAAATTCAAATTACTATAAACTACCCCCAACGGAAATGACAGTGTAAATGTTTAACAACTTAGCCAGCAATATAACCCTTTGTTTGTGCATAAACACCGACAATAGTCACCACAAGCCAAAATACGGACACAAGTGCATAAAGAAGAAACAACAAGCCAACCAGGAAAAATTTACTCACTGCAATTGTTATTCCCCACCTATTGACCAGTACCCATCTAATCCATATAGAACTAGCATGAGGACAATCCACAAAATAACCAGACACTTACAAAGCATCTGGTTTTCTGACAAGGTGAAGAATCTTTTTTAAATTAAAGCATGGTTTGAATCTCTCCATCATTATTGCTGGCAATATCTCACCAAAAAACACAGTGGTCAATATATTTACTGGAGGATCCTCTTATATTTTCTCATTTTCTCTCCACAAATGGCATCCTCTTCAAACTCCTCCACTCCATCCATAGAAAAACTTGTTGCTCAGATGAAAAAATCCCCCAATATGCCTGAAGAAGATCTCTATCCCAAAGTTTTCTTAAACCCAGAGAATATCATAACAAAACAATCTCTAGACTGGAAATGGTGTTTCATTGGAAATCTTTGCAGAAATACATGTTTTGAAACATCCATAGTTAGCAACTTCATCAACAACAACTAGGAATTCAATGGCAGAGTTGAACTGGATATTTGGAACAGGAGAAGGAACTACTACATTCTCAGACTCACTCAAGAAGAAGACTACTCAACTCTTAGGAACGGAGGAGCTAGAGGTGTGTTTGATAAGCTTATGGTGTTGGTTGGAGTTCCAGAGGGAGGTCCATACTTAGTCATCAAAAGAATCCCAACCCACATTATACCAGATATCCACAACATCCTGCAACCTGTTGGAGTCTACCAAACTGCTAAGAAACCCTATGGGAGAGACAGATTTGAGAAAAACTTAGAAGTTAAGATCACCATTGATGTTACTAGGCCTTTAAAGTTTGGAATTGAAGCCTATGAAACACCAACTGTCTCTCATTCGCTAGAATTTTCTTATGCTCTAAATGGTATTAGATTCTGCAAAGTCTGTATAACTCTATATCACCCTTCCCCTTCTTGTCCCATACCACCTACACCCTCAAAATCTCACTACCATAACCTTCCAACACCACAACCATTACCACCACCCCAAAATGCACCTCAAAAAGTTGTTCAAGAAGGGAGAAATGTCACCCATAGAGGCTACACTGATACTGATGATGCAACAACTTTTGAACTCAAAATGAGAAATGCTAAGCAGAAAGAGCTAGAGAAGGCAATTGCAAAATTTTCTCCCTCATCCTCCAAACATCTCACTTTTGGATCTTCCTCTAGAGCTGATCATGACTCACCCCACCCTGATGTCATTGCTTTCCAGATAAAGAACATGAAACTTGAACTTTCCAAGAAAATCTCTATCAACTAAAAGAATCATCAATCAAAGATAAAGCTTAAGGAAGCATCCAGAGGAAAACACTCTCATCCACCTAACACCAATACATTTCAATCTCTAGACCCAACTAGTATCTTCCCAGTTGTTCCCTCTCAAACTTTACCAACATTATCTCAAATCAAAGAAAGGATGGATGCTGAAACTGCTAAGCTCAAAAAGAAGGCTTGGAAGGCTAGGAAAACAATTCATGTCTTTGGTGAAATAACTACTACCACTGACCCTGACACTCCTTCTGAAACCGTAAAGCTCAAAATTATACCTAAAAGGAAACAATCAACACCTGCTGAAGTACCTATGGAAACTAATGAAACTGACAACACCAAAAGATTCAAGGATTATCTGAACCACTAGATAATACCCAAAAGATTCAAGTAACTATGCTGAACCACTAGACTCAAGCATTCCCCGAATGGCTAATGGTGATTTTGGCACCTCCACATCAAATTCTGAGGTACATCTCACTACCATCTCTCCATTTAATCATAATTACAAGCACCAATGCCACAACTCTTTGTTTTGTTGCATATTAACTTACTATGATCCCATAGTTAGAAGGCCTACCTCAAAATACCCCTCTGTATCCTATTTCTGGCAGTTCTTCACTTCAATAGCTTGGAACTTGCAAGGTCTAGGGAAAAAACACACCTAGAAATACCTTAATGACATGTTGACTAAATTCAACCCTGAAATCTGTTTCATCTCTGAAACCAAACAGAAGCATGAAAAACTTATAAAAACTATGTGACAGCTTAATATTTAGAATTATTAGCATGTAAATCCTGGAGGGGCTAGTGGTACTGTTGGAGACCTAGTAATGATATGGAAGAACAATCTAGATGTTGAGATTCTTGATTACTCCATTAACCATATCAATGCTATAATCAAGCCTACTAGTGTCTGTTCTTGGATTTTTACTGGTTACCATGGCAACCCTTATGACACTAAGAGTAAAATCAATTCTTGGAAAAATTTGGAGTACACAGCTTCCAAACACTCCCTTCCTTGGTTGGTCATTGGATATTTCAATTTCATCTTGCATGATAATGAAAAGTACAGTACTCAGCCACTTGACAGTGTTGAAGCTAATCTCTTTAGTAACAAAATCATTGATTTGGATTTAAATGATCTAGGCAGTGTAGGCTGCCCTTTCACTTGGTTTAATAAGAGAAGTGGCCCTGATCTCACTGAGCAGAGATTGGATAGAGGACTTGCCACTAAATCCTGGCATCTTTTGTATCTGATGAGTGCCAAATATTGTATATATTTATCCCTTTTTGTTGGCATTTAACTCATCTTTTGTGCAGTAATTCTACATTTTATCCCATATTCTGTATTTTCATTGTTTTCAAGAATAAATATTTTTCTTACTTAATTTTGCATTTTTAGGTAATAAATAAAGTCTGGATGAATTGCGGAGCGGAAAAGAGTTGAAGAGTGGTGAAAAGCCGGAAGAAATTACGCAAGGAAGCCGCAAAGAATGGAGCGCACGTCCAAAAAGCTAGGAATGGGCTCAAGAAGGAAGAATTGTTCTTAAAGAAGATATGGGCTTGGCATACCCAAGGCCCAAAACCCTTACCCAAACCCATTTTCTATAACCAAAACCGCCTCCATCTTCAGCCGTCGGATTGGATCCATCTCATCATCTGATGGTCGCTCCTTCATCGCGCATCAAAATCTGAAGCTCTTGCAAAACACCATAGTGCCTAAATTCCAAGCCTTCAGATTAGATTGTAGTTGAATCCAACGGTCGCTTCTTTGCCTGCGCATCAAACCCAGATACTTCCGCTTAACACTACAACACCTAACTCTATCTGGCGCCGTTAATTTCGTTGTATATATGCATCCAACGGTCGCTGCCAGCATCTTCACTTTTATCCGTTAGATCTATCTACCAGCTTCGCATCCCGCAGCTCAGAGTCACAAAACATCAAAATTTGATGAAGCCGCCACACACTGGAGCACCAAACCCTATACCAGCTACCCAAACGCACCCTTCTCCCAAAAACATCGAGCTCTTCTCCTCCACTCCGTCTGCAGAGAGCTGCTCTGCAACTCCATCACCTCCACCAGCTACACCTCGCTGAACCACACCACCCTGCCATCGCCACTTCCTCCACTGTCACCAAACACCACCTACACGCCGTAGCTACCTCCCCTACCTCTATAGCCATCTAACTTATTGATTTTTCACCACTGAAACCCTAGGTGATAAATCAATAAACTAGGTGAGGCTATAAGACGCAATTGAAGACATGGAGAGGAGCAGGAGACTAAGGAGAAGAATGGGTCGAAAGAAGACTCGTCAAATCACATGTTAGGTGAGTTTAATTTCAAACCCTAATTTCTTAATTTTTAGGGTTTTTCTAGCAAACCTAATTTTTGATAGGGAAAGCCTAGAGAAGAACAAAGATGATATGGGTATGGCCGAATTAGGTGAATTAGGTGAGAAATCCCAATTATTTTAATGTTTTCAATTTGGGGATTTTGTGGGTTAAAACCCTAATTTTGTAATTGGGTATAAATTGGGACTGTGGGTGTGATGTAAAGACTCATGCTGGAATAGCCAGTGTCCAGAACTATGTTCTGTTAATGTTTTTTTCTCTTCATGTGTTCTGTTAAAATTGTTCTGTTAAAATTGTTGCTCCTGTTAAAATTGTTGCTCATGTTTAATCATGTGTTCTGTTAAAATTGTTGTTCCTGTTTAATGTGCATGTTCCTGTTGATGTTTGTGTTCCATGTAATGTTAGTTTAGTGGAATGTTAGATTAAAACCTGGGTGCATTGTGTTGATTGAGTAGTGGGGAGAAACTAGTGCTCACTAGTGACAATGAGCAAGCTAGTTCTCTTCCCACTCTAGATGAATGCCTTAGCTTTGCTCTGTTAGCTTCACCATCTCCCCTGCCCTTGGCTTAGGCCTTGGTTCATTTTGCATTGTTCTCTGCTTGTTTTCTTCATTGTCTTCATTGTCTTGTTTTATTTACTGCATTGCCTTTGCTATATTGCCTCATTGCCACTGTTACCTTGGCTTAGTGCCACCACTACTTGCACTGCCATCTCTTCTTTTCTCCTTGTTCTGTTGCTGCTACTACTTGCACTGCTTGTGCAGCTACTGTGCAGTATTGCTGCTGCTGCTGCTTTCTTTGCTTGTGCTACTGCTGCTGTTGCTTCCCCTGCTGTTGCTGCTGTTGCTGCAGCTGCCTTTTCCTTCCTACTGCTGCTGCTGCTTCCTCTTCAAAGCCTAGCTCAAGCTAAAGGCTCAAGGCCCAGATCATCATTAAGGAATAAGGACCAATTCACTGTTACATTGAGCCCAATTCACTGTGAAAGCCCAGCTCAACCCAAGGCTCAAAGCCCATTGTAAATTGTTGAAAGACCACAGGCCCAGCTCAAACCAAAGCCCAAACCAGTCAACTGTGGGCTTAATCCAAAAGCCCGAACTCAACTCTGAGGCCCAGTTCAGCACAAGCCTAAGTTTAAGGCCAAAGCCTAGTGCACTTCAAGACCCTTTGGTATTCAAAGCCCATTAGCAAATTTAGAACCCAAAATAGCTAGAAACAACAAAACACTCCCGATCTCTGTGGATCGACCCGTACTTGCACGAGCTACAACCGACGACCGTGCACTTGCGGTATTACTGTAGGCCCGCGTTTCATTTCGCTTAAATTTTATACACGTTCCCGGGCCCACCAAGTTTTTGGCGCCGTTGCCGGGGACCATTTTGCATTTAAAAATAATATCTTCGGGTCCCTACCAAGTTTTTGGCGCCGTTGCCGGGGATTGGTGCTGTGTTTTTCGTGTGTTTTTATTAGCTATTTTTGCATTTCACTGCATAGCATTTGCATCTGCATCTGTTTCACTTCATTTGCTGTTGGACCTGCTGTTCTGAACCTGTTTTTCCTCTGCTGGGACGCCACCAAGGAAAAGAACCAAAACCCAACTGGGTTTTTGCAACAATATCAGAGCAGCTGGGCTGTGCTTAAAAGGTAACCCATTTAAGAGAACCCGAATTGTGGGCTTCCAATTTTTAATTGTGGGCTTGTAATATTAAAGCCAATTTTTGGGCTTCTCTTATTTTCTGTTGGGTTTGTAATAATTTATTTGTGGGCTTGTTTGTTTAATTTGTGGGCTTGTATTTAATTTTTGTGAGCTTGTTTACTTTGGACTTGTATTTTGTATTCTGGGTTTTTAAACCCAGCTGAGCTTGTAACCGATCACGCTAGTTGAACTCGTTAGTGGGCCGAGTACCCA